>NC_051157.2:25117619-25277618 GCF_013339745.2 Dermacentor silvarum
CAAACGCCGGCGGCGGCATCATCGCGAACCGGAACGGCTATTGGAATGAGCCCATAACAGCTTACGCTGCAAAAGCTCCGTTGCTTGCTCGACGTACCCGCATCGACGCGGTTCTGATTTTCCCGTCTCAGCCCGCAGGCATGTTCTACCTTTAGTCGCATGCAGCTCTGACGCATGGATCTAAACACGAATCTAACGAAGTAACCCTTGAAACCTGCCACTGTTTCCTGTTTCGTTTGTGGCGTCCCGAGCAAACTTTCGGCACAGTCGATCGCCTTGCGCTAGACATTTCTTTCCGGTGCCGGCGGCATTTGCCAACGCGGTTTCACCTGGTTGAATCAAGGAGCTCCAGCTTTAAGGTAGTTAGTATAGACCTCTTCAAGCAGCTAAGAGAGTCGTATGCTGAATTTACAAATACCGTTCTTTTATGTTTTGGTGTTTCTGCTTTCATAATTTTTAACCCAGAAACCAGTATACAATTTACGCTCGCCATAGATTTGACGCGATGCGCATTTCCTGCCTTAGGTTAGCCGAAAAAAAAGAAAAAAAAAGAAACAAAAAAGGCTCCTCAAGCTCCTCGCGGCGTTGTCCTCCAAAACTGCACTCTCGAACAGACGTCATCCACCAGCTCTTTCTCTCGAAAATCGCTCGCGGCGGGCACATCTCGCTTTCGTCATCACTCTCGACTCCGTTTCACGGTTCCTTTATTCGTGTGTCACTGCAGTAGGGATTCGAGCGAGCAAGTGGTCCCCACCCCCTTCACATCCGTCCCTGCCATACTTTTCGAGAACTGCCAGTCGGTGCCCCGCGGCGCTTCAAAGTCACCGGTGTGTTCACAGCCCGCATGCGCTTTTTATCTTTTCAGTGGGGAGAAGCGGTACATAGGACATAATGCAGAAAGAAATAAGGAATCACTCAGGCGGATCCATCTCGACGTGAAGGTCGTGTTCGACGACAATCAATACTCCTTCTCTCGAGGCAACAGTCTCGGTGCGCCCTGCAGCTGACCCTTTGCTGCATTTCTGAAGCAAACTCGTGGAGTACAAAAGCGTATGGAAAAGTACGATCACTGAAAAAGAAAAAAAAAACTAAAGAAAAGGAAAAGGAAAAAAAAAGTCAATATGAAGAAGACAGGGCAACGGTATATGTTCTTGACTGGATGCCTGGCAGCTCTTATTTATTTCTCCTGCTGCGTTTCGCCGAGTTCCTGTCCTCTGTCGTGGCGTGGAAAAACAAGCACGAGACCCAGACACTGGCAGTGATGGGCGGCGGATAGGTGAGCGCGAGATGTTTATTATGTTTTGAGGGCTGTGACGCCAGTGGACTCAAGTTTATGTTGGCTGTTGCTGTTTTCTTTAGGCTGTCCAGTAATAAAGTAAACATCGCTTTTTGATTTTTCGTTCCTCGGCGAAATAGCTCCGCTCAAAGCAAAGAAACAAGCACAGAAATTATGCAGATTCATCGCAGATGTTCGATTATATGTGAAGCGAAGCTTTCCCGGTGTGGTTAGTAAAATTCTATAAATTAGCCCATTTCGTTCTTTCGTCTTTGGCGTAAAGGAAACTTGTGTTAGATGTTGTCGTTTTTCCTTAAGCGGTCCAGTAATACAGTAAACATCAACTTTCGATTTTTTTTTCTGTGAAATCTCTGCGCTAGAAGGAAAGAAACAGGCATAAATAATGTATTATCGTTTATTTGAGTCGTGTGTGACCCAGAATACGTGGCACACATCTAACATCGGGATAGCGTTGATTGAGTGCCTCGTCTGAATCGCATCGTTGACGTTGACTAGTATAGTGAACGTACAAAAAATATCTGCATTTTCAAGATTCACACTGAAGTAGGTTAGCTAACAGTCAAGTGGGCATGATCTTCTTATGCCTGAATCTAGCGTTTTTTTGCCGACGTGGCTGTGTCTCTTCTGCCCCTTATATTAATATTTTATCGACCCTGAAGACGCGCTTGTTCAAGCTCGATCGGGGCCGATTCAAAGCGTGCTACGTGCGCGATACTCGACCAGCCATCCGTATCTGCGTTGCATCCTTCCCGTCTCGTCAATCAACAAGAAGCATGTTCTGTTAAACTGTTCAAACAAGGCTGGAAGTAGAGGTCTTCATAATCTACCACGAGATAGCACACATATCGAAGCGGTAGAGATGACGTACCGAGGATTACATAGTCGCAAATAGAGATGCGATAGCGAGATGCTCTCTTTAACGAGACGCTGGGGATGTTACCTGGCTGAAGACCTGACGTGCTATTCCAGGTGCGGGGTGACCACTATATTGGTAACCCGGCATATATGACATAAGCAGCGATATCGCAAACACACAAGCCACACACACCCAGGGACACGTACGTACGTATAGCGAACCAGAGGTGCCTTCTTATTGCGCCACACGCATTTTTACAGCGGCTGAGGATGCCCTACAGTTACAAACTTGAGTCACGCTGCAAGCGTGTTGCGGCCTTCACGGCCTCACGGCATACGAGAGCAACAGGAAAGATTAATTTCATAAAGAAATCCGTAATGGAAGGCTTGTGTCGCACAAAAGAGACTGCTGCGAGCACCAAGTGATAGCGGATTGCAGTGTCGCTGCATTTTCACACGGTTGAAGCTTATTCATATATGCAGAAGTAAATTTCATCCGATGTGTGGATGGAATTCACAAGGTCTTTGAAACAGACCTTAATTAGAGTCGGTGCTTAGTAATCCATCCACAACTTTATGATGTATACTTGTGTGAAGTTGTGTCAACGACCTATGTGTAACTGATGGATTGGTGAGGTACGTACGCTCGCCAACACCTATGGTCCTTAGAGCGTTAAAAAAAGCTGCCGCGTGATTCATGTTGTTCAACACTCTCTTGATGTCGAGATGCATGGTGATAGTAATGCTATACGTGCAGCTTGTGTTGAGTTTGACGCAATCGGCAAGGCTAACCACATTGTCATTGCCACTGCGGCCCTTTTAAACGTACATTTATAGAGGGTAGGCATTCGTCGATACCCAATCCAAGCGCATCTCCTCTCTGAGCTTTTAGACGTAACAAAGAGTGGTATCAGACAACAGAAGCTTATACCTGTGCGATATTTGTCAGGCTTGAGAAAAGTGATGACACTAGCGGCGAACCGTTGCACCAGTCATGATCAAGGTGGCCAGTATCTCTCAGCTGGCATTAAAGATGCTAAGAAGTCACATATATGACTTGTCGTCTAGATGTGACATCTTGATGTAGCAATCACAGTCAGGGCCAGAAGTTGACGTCTCGTTCGGACTTGACTGGGTTCTTGACTGCATTTGTTACACGGATTTTTCTTTTTTACACAGCACTATGTGATGTAGGAACCCCTTACAAAGTTTGATTTCTGGGATCCGAACTGTTTAATTTTGGTGTATCGCGTTCTGTTTCATTGTGAATAATAAACTTTCCTGTCCTGTTCTGTCCACCAAAGTCAATGTTTCAAGCAGATTCGCCATGAATACAAGTTCGTGTTTAGCAATGCATTACGTTAGCTTGTATGATAAAATAGCAGGCGCCACCGGGGCAGTGGTTTTGAAGCAAGAAAGCCTCCACCACGTCCGATTAACTGGTGTTATAAGATTCACTGGTGTTACACATCAAAACAGCTGAAAGGGTATAGCTGAACCGACGAGGTTCTAAGGGGATGCACTACGCTTCAAGTACTTGTGAATTGTTCTCTGGGATACAGTTTGGAACACAGAGGCCACCATCGCTTTCTGTCCAACTTGCCAAGATGACGGTGAATACGTATTTGCATTCGCCTAGCAGCACAGACGTCACCAGAAAGCTGGGACGCAATGCATTGAACTTCTAATACCCGATGTCAGCCGCGGAGTCTATTTGACGTGGCTTGCAGTGTTCTGCGCTGCTCCATATTGCTCGACCTGTGCACCAACTAAGTTTTCATACTTCAGTTCTTAAAAGTCAGAGCCCTCGGCCATGGCGCTGTATACCTCCAAATTTGTGCTACTGACTACGCGTTTTTGTAAGGTGGCGCTTCAGACAACATAGATATACATACGCTGACTTGTTCTCGCTGCTTTCTGCAAACCAGTTCACTGTAAACATGAGATGCGAGGAGATCGTGGTGACACCGAGCGCAGTATTGGACCAACATCCTTTCTAAAAAGTTGACTGTCGAATTCTTTAGAACAGCCAGGTCCTTTTGATATGCAACATAAATATGGCGTCGTCCACGGACGTAAGACCTCACGCGACTCAACGCGGGGTAATGCGCGTTGAAGCACCCAATTAGTATATGCGGTGCGGTTGTTCCTTCAAGAGTTTTCTGAGGACGATCCACATCAAAAGTAGCCCGAGGCGGTAATATCGATCACGGTAACGATAAAGTTGTCTCTCTCTCTCTTTCTTTTTTTGTGCATGTGGCATACGTATTAGAAGCATCGATTATTATGACATAATGACTGAATGTACGATCATTACGAACAGGCAAGATAACTCTGCTGGTAGCTGCTGTAGTAGGTGAGAGCATAATCGTATACCCAGAAAGGCGAATGCTAGTGCGTATATTGTCGGTACTCTGAAATGGCAACCACCCAAAATGCGGTGCTTGTAAATGAATTATTTCGCTGAAATCGGAGAGGCCTCCGCCAGAATTCCGCTGAAAAATAGTAGTTTAAGTACCGCAAATGCAAGTGCGACGCCGGCGTGAGAGTGTTTTCGTGACCGCAGTGCAGTACGTCAGAAACCTGACAGTTGGGCAAGCGTTCTTTCACGCCAGTCAGTTCTTGACCATTTGTTGAAGCGTCTGCATTCGCTGGTTTCTCACTGCACGATTTGTCCCATTGACCCTTTTCCTTCTTTAACTACTGTGACTGACGATGTGTGTGCTGTGCTGTGTACTCTCTCTCTCTCCTCCCCATCTTTCATTCCACCTCATCCCGCTCCCATGTGTAGGGTAGCAAACCGGTTGTGCTGCACTGGTTAACCTCCCTGCCTTTCCTTCTCCACTCTTTCATTCCTTCCTTCCTTCCTTAACTACTTTATCAACCTCTGGGAATTTATTAAGGCAAGTGTGCCTTATCCATAAGGCCTGTGTAGCCTTTCGTCGGGGTTAGACAGACAGCGCTTCATTGCTATTGTTGTTGTTGTTGCCTCAAACATGGCTCGTGCCCACAGGGGGGATTGGCCACACTGGGTTGTTTGAAAAGTGCACCCAACAAAATACCAAGAGGGGTAAGGGCAAACATTCAAAACGAAGCAATAGGCAACTAAATGCTAACACAAATTTGAGAGCTTCGTTCTCAAGAACTCACTGACGGCACGTCGTTAACGCATAGTTTATTACGCATCTATAATTGAAAAATTAAATTTTAAGCACTTGCGCGCCAGTGCAATTTTACCCTTGCGCACAAGTAACCAGTGCAATTTTAACGAGCGATTTCAGTTTATAAAAGTGTTATGCCCTTTTTTGCAATGTTTCTTTTTGTGACATATTTAGCTTAGACGAGGCACAGAATGAGCTGATTCTGTAATCTCTCAAGAGACCAACGAATGTTACATTAGCTAATTTATCGTACTTCGTTTCTTTTTTTGTGTTGTGTCTAGTACATCGAAATAATTTATTGCTTCCTCGTGCTTCCTAGTGCGATGAAAATATGTGAAAAAGATAGTTCAACGGAAAGACGTTTCTTGCCACGTGCTTCAAAATTGACTCGTGCACGACTGGAGCTACGTAGCGCTGTGACGACAAGCTTTTAATATGTAACGAGGCTGTCTCGCCCTGCAGGACACGACGTGCGTGCAGCCAGGATTCATTTTCCGGACGTCACCTCACGAGCCATGTTAAAGCCCTCTAGTTCTGTCTTTTCGGGTATTCACAACGTCATCTCCCGTTGGCACCACGTGTGAACAACCCCAAGAAAGAAACAAAAAAAGAATGAAGAACGAAAAATAATGGCTATATTTCATTTCCATCACGTTGTGCCCACTGCTCGTCTGCGCAAAGAGACGGTCCACACAGCCTTCTCGTCTGTTTTTCTATTTCGCATTATATTTGTACTTAGCAGCCGGAGCAGGCTTACATTAGAATGCGATCCCACGTCGTGGTCCTGCACGGAGGTTGGTCGAAGGAGAAGGGGCGCGCCTCTTGATGGGATTATGCGACGTCGTCTTTTCCGCCGTGGAATCGAACGCGAGCACGTTCTCTCCCTGAATGTGTCTTTGTGCCGTGACGGGAGCACTTGAGAAGTTTCCACGGCACGTGTGAAGTATGCTTCTTGCGAGAGTGTTTGCTCGCTCGCTCTTTATTTATTTAGTTCGACGTCCGCTTCTTCCTCCCCTAATTTCTTGACCCGTCAAGGGCTCCCTAAACAAAAAGTAAGCGACTCCCACGGCTCTGAACTCCTTTAACGTGGCAGCAGCAGGGCCTCACAGCGGAAACTGCTTTCTCGCTTGCAGTGTTGACATTGCTTTCTATGAACAACTTATCTGCAATGCGCACGACATCATCATCGTTCGCTACAGTATCGCTCACTGTGCCCTCCGAAATACGTGTACAGGCGCACGCCAGTTTCACAGCATACGCGGCGCACAAAACCCGGCACTTATCGGAGCGCGAATGTTGCGTGATAGTTCAGTGGTTTACACGTTTACCCCCAACTGCACATTGCCGTAGGTGCGCGAGTTTGATGCACGGTAGTCAGGGGGAAACTGATTGCGAGGAGGTAGCTTGAGGACCGCGAAACACGGCGACGGTGGTGTGGAGGAAAGGACTGACGGACGCAGCAAACCGAATAGTTTGGAACTCTTTACTGCTGTCATGAAAAAAAAAAAAAACGTAGAATCTCCTCAGGGAGTTATCTGAATGATGCGTAAGCATTTCGTTGAAACGAAGGAGATTTAAGTGCTCACACTCAACACTGCTGGTAATCCTAGCACTGCTCAGAGGCTGCGGTCACCTTGGCGCCATTACGGTAAATGCGACAACGCTGCGGCAACACTAACTGCTGCGGAAGGCGACGCAACGTGAACTGACGAGGCAAGCAAACTACTGCAAGCGGCGGCGCTAAGTGCGCTGATGACGTTCCGATCCGAAGCCACGGCTGCTCCGCAGTGCTGGCGTACTAAATGTGTGCCTAGTGCGTGCCTGATTGCACACGTCCCGTGGTCACAGATACGCGCTCGCACCGCTGCTCGCGCGTTCGTCGTCGTCTTCTTCCACAGCTGGCGAAAACATTGCTTGAAAGCGATCATCTTACGCGAAGGACGGACGAACGCTCGGATAGTTTTCTCGCTGGGTAACCATAGAAATGATTACGCGTTTAAAATACTTACGCATTTAAATGCGAGAACGCTCCTCTTACCACCAAGCCACCTTGCGGTACCACAGGGTACCACTGTGGGGTTTTTGCCGCTGTGCTAGACTGCACATGGCCATAGAAGAAATGGACAACATGCTCGCGTTGTCTATGTCTTCTTTCCGTCCCGTGTGTTTCGCGCTAGTTCAAACTTTTTAAACACTTGTATGACTGCAGGGCCTTGTTCTGGGATGAAATAGACATTTGAGCTCGTCGGCGTGGATTCACTGTTATGAGTAACAATGTTTGCTCTGTGGCCTGAATAGTTCTTTGGTTTCAATAAACTTTATAATTCCTGGAGACACGCAAGCTTACCTGGTGGCTACTATTTCGTCAGTTGCTGTGCAGTTGGTGCGCAGTGGGTGACCTAGACTGGTCCACCTCCTTTTTTTCGCAAGTATCTCGGCACTTTGCAAAACTGCAAGTCTCCGTCATATGTAATCTAAATTAGTGTTTTACAGAAGCCATGTATCTATACCAGTATTCAAAGTTGCGAGCTTGTACAAGCAGGCAGTTTATAGAACTTAACGTCAAGCAATCAGCGTGCACTGTATCCCCAACCGAACTCGAAAAAAAAAAAAGAGCGAGAGAGAAAGAAAATAAAAAAAATAACTTATATAGGACTTGAAGTGACAGTCAGTTGGTCGCATCGTTACGCTTTCGTTACCATGTAGGTTAAAAAAAAATGACGGCGAATGAACGGCGTTGCGCAGTTGAACGTGTGAGCACATTTGCCTGGTAAAATTGTAATAGCTAATGACTGCGATAGCAATTATACGGACACTCGCGGCGCATTGGCGCCGTCTGTGCTGCCGCTGTTGTTCTGTGATGGTCGATGGTGCGGGCGTGCACGGCTCGCGCGTCAAGGGCTATAAATCTTCAGAGACGTAAGTGAAGGACAGTTCGTTTCGCTAGAATCTAGTACACTCTAGTTTCGCTGTAAAACCGAAGGCAGCGTTCTGCCTTCCACTGCTGGCATCAGCGTTGTGCGTAGAGAGAGGGAGAGAGAGAAGCGGGATGGGAAAGGCAGGGAGGCTAACCCGAATATATTCTGGTTTGCTACCCTGCATTGGGGGAAGGGTAAGGGGAAATGAAAGACGGAAAGAATAGAGGAGAGAAAAAGCAGACACGAAAAAAAAAGAATACAAAAAAAAATAGAGGAGGTTAGAAACGTCCGTGAGAACTCCTGGTGAGAACATCCCCGTGAGAACATCCACTGGTCTGAACGGGCAGTGAATTTGTAGCTGCGAACGCCAACGGTTTTCCCGTCGAATGCATCTCGTGTACTATCGAGGCGCGACGCCTCCAGCGCCACTGGCGGGGCTTCTCATAATGCCAGCTTTGCGAGACCGTTGCCAGGATGGCGTTACTGCTGCACAGCAGCAGTTATCTCGGGTGCTGCGTAGTGCCAACACGGTCGCCCCGCGTGTCGCTAGAACACCGGGTAACGAGCTCGAGCGCTAAACATTGCTTTCGCTCGGTCAATGCTTCGTCCTTTGGACCAAACTACCAATTTGAATCTCACCAACAATGCAGTTATAAATATCAGAGAGAACGCCCCGAAGGCGCCTGTTTCTATTTCACTTGTATTTTTCGTATCGATCACCCATTGCAGAGAGAACGCATTGCACCCTAATGACGATGGTGGCTTTGTAAGAAGAAATTGTCTAACAACGACATCAAATTCGGCAATACTCGCTAGCCTCAAAAGAACATAGAGGAAAAAGAAAGGGGGAACTCGCGAGACCAGACCTGCAGCAGATGGCGCGCAGGGAACATCGCAGGCTTTGGTAATGGGACATGTCCTGGCCACGAGGCGACCTTAGCAATTCGACACGACGCGTATAATTCCGGCGTAGCATCGATGCTGCTTATACTACGGCAAAGAGGACGTTGTGAGTTCGCCGAGTACTTGCTCGGCGGGAAAGCCAAACTCGAGGCAACAGCAGTCGCTCGGGCAGACAGAAGAACCGAAGCTTGTTGCGGAAACTTCGCTTGCGGACAGGGAATCAAAATAAGAAGAAAGCAGTCTCCATGCTAGTCCCACAGCGAAGCAGTAAGCTCACACACGGGGTGCAGTCGATAAGGAATCGATGGTCGGGGGGGTTCTATTTCGCAGAGAGGATCCGGTTTACCCATTAGCGTGGCCGATGCTTGCGGGTTCCCGGGACCTATCTCGGGAGGCAAGCGAGGAAGAACGCCCCATTCCTCTTTCTTGCTTTACCGCCACGACCAGCTGTATGTTCGCTTCTCGAGCGCCGTTGTCCTACACGTGCTCTCCTGCTCGCTTCCACGTGTGGGGCTTCCTATGATCACGCATCGCACTCCAGGGACTCGTTGCCCGCGAAAAGAAGATGGATGCGTCCGCGAAAATGCGCCGTTGCACAACGGCTCAGTCTCACTCCGTTGGGCTCATGGCTGATCTTTATGTCACATTAGTGTCTGAGTCTAATACTAGACGCCCTCAGCATAACCGGACTTATACAGCCCTCAAGAGATGGTGCCACTACTAACTATTATGCATAGGATGCGTGCGAATAAAGAGTTCCTGCGTGGCATGGGTTGAGTTGACTTCGCGTCTAGTCGGTCTGTACCCGCCGTGGTTGCTTAGTGGCTATGGTGTTGGGTTGCTAAGAACGAGGTCGCGGGATCAAATCCCGGCCTCGGCGGCCGCATTTCGATGGGGGCGAAATGCGACAACATCCGTCTACTTAGATTTAGGTGCACGTTAAAGAATACTAGGTGGTCCAAATTATTCCGGAGTCCCCCACTACGGCGTGCCTCATAATCAGGACGTAGTTTTGGCACGTAAAACCCCATATTTTAATTGTTTCTAGTCGGTCTGTCAGGCGACACCACAATTAGCATCTGCACAGAAAGAAAGGGCGTTGTTATTTCAGCGAATCCTCACGCCGAATCGCCGCAGTGACTGCAGCAAGAAAAAAAAAAAAAAAGAAAAACACAGTGAGGGTACGTTTCGCACTGCGCACATCGTGGTCTAGGTATGACGGGGCTTTAAAGATGGTTGTTGCTCGTTTAATGACAGCTTGGACGTGACCAAGGGAGTATAAGCAGCGCGGCTTTCGTCAAAAGTATCCTAGCCACATCGCGGTCGATGGAAGCGCGCGCAGGGCCGTGACGTTCCTGCTACGCGCTGGAATGTGCGCTATTCTAGCTAGCCATACTTTGCTGGACGCGGGCAGCAGTGAACATAGAAAAAGGCGATGCTACTGCTCGCGTGTCTAAAGTAAGAGACCACGAAGAACAAGTCGACCAAGTAGCGCATTCCGCTGGACGACACGGAAAAAGAAAAGAGCAGTACACATGACAGCGACGTGCCGTTGTTGTCATTTGTCAAGCCATACGACAGCACCGACAGCAACAACTACATATCTGGAATGTGAGAGCACAAAGGGCAAGCCGGGAGTAGGAAAAGGTCGACGGGGTTGCCGGGCGTACGAGAGCTCGACGTCCCTCGGGTCCGGGATCACTGGCTTCTACGTGGCTATCTGGGGCAGCGTGCTTACAACGGTCCGACAACCCAGTCCAGAACGCCTGCCATGACAGGTGACTCGTTTCATTGCGACTCCAAGGACCAGAGCTGCCATCGATCACGGGCCTTCTCTGCGCAATCCTTTTCTGGCGCCACAATGTGGTAAATGAAGTGGCCTCTCCTGAAGCATATGGCACGTGTTTCTCTTGCCTCCATGTCACGTTAACATGGCAGCGTCTAGTATACACTTACCGAGGATGTCACAGAATTGGCGCATTCTCTTTAGCGTCACATTCAAAGTGTGAGTTGCTCTTGAACGCGTTTATCCATATTGATATATGGTGCCCGTAATGGATTTACATCTCAAAAGGCAATAACGGCTATCATTCGGGCGTCCATATGAGTCTGTGCGCATGCGTCTAGTGAGTGAGACAAGCGTGTCCTCCAGCCCCAAGCACCGACATTCCGCGAATTGAAGGCAGCGCGACGACTGTGGTTCGCATCGGGATTGACCTATGGGTACTGCCAGAACGAACAACAGCCGTCAGCTTGGTGAATAATGAATACATTTCTGACCTAGACCTGTTGTGACTTACATCTGTTGTAAGTATACAATTTGTATGCTTAAAACCGAACTGCAAGAGCTCGGTGACCAGTTACTGTTGCAGGAAAACAAAACAAAAGCAAGGGAAAGAAAGAATACTAGTTATCATAGAAACACACGAAGAAGTTCTGTGTAGTTATGCGAATATACTGTGTCTATAGGCGCATCCAAAGACGTAGTATTATGCTGTTCGTTCCTGTTTATGTGTGCGCAAGAGCTCTTCATTGGTTACCCCTACCCACTTTGCTGAATCTGGGTTTGTGCGCCACAATACAGTGTCATGCATACATAAAGACACATATATATAGCGGCTTAACTTTAAGAAACATGGTCTGTAAGGAGAAAGCATCGACTGCTGTGGAAGGAAGACGCATAGAAGCTAACACATTCAAGGCACCCCAACGGGAAATCTCCAGCACCATCCACACGAAAAAAAAAAGAGAAAAATTATGCACAACACTTCTAGCATGTTCGGATTAAGTATGACAGTTGCTCTACACAATTAGACGACCATTCAGCCATTCCGTTCGGGTTGAAATTGATAATCATCGCTATGGGTACTACTGAAAATATTATACGTCGATTGAGCTGCCTTATTGGCTTATAAGCAAGAAGGAGACTTGCACAGATTAAGTAGCAATCTGTTCACTTTGGTAGCTCACGAATCAGCCATCTTTTCGTTTAAAAATACTGTATACATGGCAATCTTTTTCTATGTCGCAGTACGGGCAGTTTCAGCTGCAAGCGTTGGATTAAACTAGCTAGAACGCTTGTACGTCTTCTACGAAACGAACTTATATGTTTCGAGAGTTATTACACTCAACCCGAGTACTTTAGACTGCGAGAATAATGGAATGACAAAGAGCGTCTCCATGCTACGATATCGTACGTTGCAGTACGCGGCAGTGGCACAGGTCAAAGATCCAAGAGAACGCCATCGAGTGAAGCTGGTGGCACGAAACGCGGCGCACGTTTCGTCGTCGGCGCACTGCCAAAGGAGCGCCGCGCCTAATTAATGAGCGCATCTCCGCGGAAACACATAGCGCGTATATGCCGCGTGACGCGCAGGCAGTCGGTCCTTTTAGCGTCTCGGCGCCCGCGTCTCCATGCACTCCGGTGCCGAGCACTCCGTCGAGCGCAATGCAGCTCTCTCTCTCTGTGCGCGTACCGCAAAGTCAGTACACCATGCCGCACATCGTCCAATTACCAGCCCCTTCTGCAGCTGCCCCGGGCGGCTCCAATTATGAAGTTCCAGTCCGCCGGGTCGCGAGGCAAAAGCCGCCGCCGTCCCGCTTTTTGCACCGACTTTTTGCACGGCGTGTTTGTGTGTTCATTAAAGAGAAACAATAAAGATAAAACCTCGGTTCGCAAATTAGCAGCCCAGAGAAATGACTCAGGTACTTGGGCGTATATGGGGCACTCGCAGTGGATGGCGGCAAAATGTCCGAGCTCATCTCATCTCTTGTGCGTCGCTTATGCTGAAGCTCTGGCGGACGTTGCTGGAAAGTTGTATTTGCCCAGAATAATTCCGGCTGACAAAGAAGTGTCCCTATATACATGTGATGATAAACGCGTTATAGGTTTTCGTTTGACACGAACGAAAAAAAAAATCAAATTGAGGAGTGCCAAGTAAGTAAGTCCCTTTGGTTCTCTCAGTCATCCAACTTTTAATGGATGTGACTGAAAAGGCAAATTCCAAATTATATGCCACCAAAGATCATTGCGACTTCTAGACTTCAGCATTTTTATTTGTCTGGAGCACAGCTTCAAAAGTGTCTCCTCGATGAGCTAAATGATCAAGGCGAAATTATGAATATTCCTCCAACAGTTCCTAGGTATTTACCCTGTCATATCATCATGGGGAACATTGAACGAACTTTTTGAATGCATTTATTGTAGGCCACGCTTACCGCACATGTTATGTAGTGGATGTCAGAAGAGATGATTGCTTTGTTTTTCTCATTTTGCAAATATTACTCAGTATTTGTGTCAACTGGTCAACCGACAGCGCTGACAGTGTTTTCGCGTCGCAAAATATAAAATACAAGATTAGCACGCAACACTGGAACCTCGTTATAACGAAACTGGATATAAGTAAATACTGGATATAACGAAGTAAATTAAGTACCCCTTGAAATCCCCATAGAGATCCATGTGTAGAAAACTTCGTTTTAACGAAGTGAAATTGCCCTGCCAATGGATATAACGAACTAAATTCGTCTCCGAAGCCCAAAATTACCCGACCGTTGCGCGCCGTGTACATCGCTTTCCGCATAGTTCGGAACTCGTTCGTTGCGGCAGTTCAAAACTCTCGCCTCCCCTCGTCAAATACGCCGTCGGGCAACACTAGCGGTGGTACAAAATATATGTGCATTCACTTCTCCCTCTCGCTGCCACGCACCACGTTGGCTGGCAGCTGGGCGTGGCCTCCGATACTTCTTATTTCATTGTCTACAATTGTGAACCCCACTGGGCACATATTGCAGTAAACGGTAATAATGGATATAACGAGGGTAATAGCGGTTCCCCCTTCGACTTCGTTATAACGACGTTTGAGTGTACACCTGTACTCTTGCGTTTCAAACGTAACGAACTTATGTAGAACGCTCCACTGGAACCAATAGCGATGCGCGTATCATTGGCGCAAGCGAAATAACACTTGCCTAAAGGTGCGTAACAAGAAGAATCATCTAACATATGCGCAAATATTGTCCTCTTAGTCTACTCAATTAACCACGTGACCTCAACAAGATTACTACCAACCTTCGTTCGGTTTGTAAGGTGTATTGCGATATGCATTTTCATGAAACGTGCCACTTCGCGTTGTTCGCTGACGCAGAGAAGGTAAGAAATCTCTACATAAAAAATAAGGCGATCACTTTTATTTTGTGGATTCCAAATATAGGTTTTTAGTTTTTGCAGGCAACTTGTAAACGCTGGTTCGGCACTTCTTCGGCGCATATAATGGAATAAACCAAAAGGACAGGGTATCATCATTGAAATTTCGCTTGAACAAATAGTGAAGCGCTGGAAAGACAGGAAGCTCATTTTTTTCCTGCAGCGTTTTCATTATTCAGTTTCGCGAGAACCTTTCCGTGGGCATTTTCACTTTAGTGACTGGCCAAATGATTGGCTCCATGAAATAGCATTGAAAAATACACACCCATTCTCCGCAAGCAGGAATCAGAGCGAGAAGAGACGGAGAAACTGTAAAATAAAATAAAAAAGAGGACCGCAAGATGAGAACACACAGAGGTCGAGCTCCCATGAGCCGGAACGAGCTAGATCCAGAACCGCGCTATCTGTCTGCACGTCGTGCTCAGCAGGCCGTGGCGACTAGTCTGCCCGAAAAGAAGAAGAAGAAAAAAAAAAAAGTCAATGAGGACGGAGGGTGTCCTCATTGACTTTTTTTTTTTTTTTTCGTTCGGTGGGTTTCCTCAAAATGCAGCAACTTGTGCGGAACCGATTACAAACGGACTTCCAATGGGGACGGACAGGCGCAGTAACAATTGGAACGAGAAAAAAAGTCTGGACGCGTTCGAACCAGATTTGGACTGGAGCCAACATATCCCCGCTCCGTTTGGCGGACACGGTCACGCAGAGGAGACCGAAAATGTAGCGGAGAGATAAACGCAGAAAGGATCGTAGGGTAATGAGGGAGGGAGCGAAGAAAGGACCCGGTGGTGCAGTGTGTCCCCCAGCCCGACGCCTATACTATATAAGCGGCAGCATTCCTCAAGTCTTAGGCACACCCGTTTCTATAGCGTCCGAGTGAGGAAGGACATGTTCCCGCGCACGGTTATCTCTTTCAACGTTTCCTCTCTTTGTAGGTCCACTCTCTCCCTCCATCTGGGGAGGGGCGGGTTGCCGATATCGGCGAGCAGTGCACGCTCCGACGGACGCCAGAGAAATCATCGCCCCGGTTGCGGCGCCTATCTTCTCGATCCGCCATGTCGCACGGACGAGAAAAGACGGCTGGCGACCCGTTCCTTCTTCGGGTCCCCCCCGCATCTTCCCCTGCTCCTTCGCTTATCGATCTCGCCTAAACTACAGCCGGGACAGAGTCCCCCCCTCCCCCTATTCCCCCCGCCGATGCCGCTGCACACTTCCAACGGCACGCGTGAGCGAGTGTCACGTCGCCGGAGCGGGAGATGCTTTTCTTCCACCTTAGTTGTAGCATCATGTATACGCACATTGGGACGAGCTAGACCCCGCTATTGTCTTTCGTGCCAGACACTACCTACTGCAGCCCACAACTGGTCTTTCGACCCCTTTATTCTCGATCGCCCTTTGGATCCACCAGGGATTCCGAAATGATCGCACGCAGCTCTGACACACGTGTCTTGCGCTGGCGAAGAGACGTGTGTACGAAGAAGCGTTATTCGCGTTGCTTATCGCAGTACATGGCAGGCTCTGCGCGTGCCCATACAGGTGGGCCTTGCGCAGACTATGCGTATACTTGGTTAGAAAACGGGAGAGCGAAAGGGAGGGCGGCTGGGAATGATAGCAGCAATGATGGCCATTTCGCGAATACTCGTGGCACTCCTATCACAGCAGTTTCGAAAGTTTGGTCGAGGCCTCAATCCAAATGGTTATTGCCGCGTCAGATGCGGTGTATGCCGTGGCGCATGTGTCACTGACTGAACAGGCTTGGTGCTGTGTCGCCCAAGGCAGGAGGAAAAGAAACAAATGAACGCATGAATGACCACAATGCTTGTAGCAGTCGTTGTTGCGACAATGATCGATGTTTGTAACCGCACTGCTTCGTGATTTCGAATGAATATTTTAGCGTCAGTTGTACTTTGAAGAATCTGGCATGATCGTGAAACATAGTCTTCCCTTTCTTTACTATGTATGCGCGAGGAACGTCTTGCGTCTTTTACTGAACGCATTGCTCGACAGGAGTTCATTTCTTGTTTGAGCGGTATCTTAAGGTTTAGTGCTTAGCTTCTGGCATTGACCGACCGTAATTGCCCAGCGTAAACAAAAGTTTCAAGGAAGGGGAGCAACGCTGCCTCGTATGGGAGCGAGAGAATTCTGGCTGGGCGAGGCCACGCTGCGAAAAAGCACGAAAGCTGTTGGATCAATAATGGCCGGTGAAAATAAAGTGCACTAAATGAAGCGATGTCCAAAAGAAAAATGAGAGAATTGAGAAGCAAAATGAACAATTACTGCCCAGGGCTTCCCTAATTGGTCGTAGTTAATGAAATGTGTGCAGGACGAAGGCAAAACACGGTTCTGCCGGTCCCAGCGGGAGAGTTCGGATAAAAAGAAAAGAGAAAGAAAGGAAAGAAAGACGAACGCTCTTGCGCTGGCGCCGAAAGCGGTATGCTTCTCGACTAGGCTTTTTTTGTGCATTACATTGACTTGCCAGTGCGGCCTGCACTCATGGGCAGCCATCTACGCGGATGGCCTGGTTTATGTTCGAAAGGCGCATTATTATGATTTTTTTACTTGATGGGAGGCTACGTCAATATTAGGTATGCCTTAACGAGGGCCTGAATTTCATCCTAGTTGAATAGTGGCGAAAGCGCCTTATTATTTCGTCCACGCTTTGCGACACCATATGCACAAGGGATCAGTCTCGTGTGACGAGTGTCGATATAAATTGCCACATTTCTTTTATTGCGCAGTACTGCAGATATATACGATAACTATGTGTTTTGAGCGTAGAATAGTGTATAGAATCCACCCAACCGAAGCTGTGTGGCTGGAAACACCGAGGGACCCTGTAGTGGAGTGCGCTTTGTGGACTGAAGGCTCAAGGAAGTTGATTGGTATCGTCAAGAAAGTAATACATGTAGATATATACAGATAGATCCCCATAACTCATGGAAAGCTATTGCAAGAGATCTTATAGTAAAGACCAGAAATAAATATATGATTTGCGGACATTATCGCCTTTCGGAGGCGATTTCTCACGCGTGTTTAACGCACGTACGTTTTCATCTCTCCATTTTTTAACTTTCCCTATCTGTGAGACGAGGCGAAAAGACATGGAACTTCCACGTACTGAGAATGCAGGTCAACGTATGGAAAAAGTCATGTTGTGTGAAGCCTCACATTTGGATGTTATCGTACAATATATCGCGATTAAAAGAAAAAAAAAGACAAAATAGCTACCAACATACTATCATGCAGCAGGTTATACATTATTTTGCTTTGCATGATGTCCCTTTCAGCTGCGTACCATAATAAAAAATGAATGATATCAAGTTCATAAAGCAGAATGCATGGGAGATGCAACATTAAAAGAATTCAGAATGCATCGCCAGCGCCGGAATTTGATCCTGGGTCTTTAGGGGATGATTCTGGTGTCTACAGACAACGGAAAAGGCACATAAAGGAAATAGAGGTCAGACGTGCATAAACTATAAGTCGACAATGCAGTACACTTTGAACTGCTTCGTCTTTAATTACCGTTTATGCTTTTGTTCGCTTAAGTCCGCGTTTGCTTATGTCTTTGTTAGTGCTAGGGTGATGTTGCTTGGTGACGTTAATAACGTTACGTTCAGATAGACATAAAAATTGTTGAAATTTTCAAATAAACGTTTGTTCAAAGTCAGTGTCTGTGTTTGTCTGGTATTATCTTTTTTTCCTTGTTTTTTGGGGCATTATTTTCATCAGGTACCATATAGAGAGAGCATTTGAGCATGTCGGTATCTTATATGAAGTGGTATACACCGAGCTGTGAGATGAAGCCCGCGTATCATTAAAGTAGCCAAGTCTGGCATGTTCTCCGGTGAAATTTCAGACTCTCTACACGATCGCTACGAGAAATTCGACATGTTAAACACTGCGGAAACCAGCGGAAAAGCTCGCTTGCGCAAAAAAAACAGCTACTGTAATGTCATTGTCAGCTGCGCTGCCACATTTTTGAATTGCGCAATGACGGTCTATCGTCATCATATTTCAGTGATAAGAAAAATGACTTCGATGTTACATTTCTGTCTTTAGGGGTGAGGGGAAGGATAATGGGTGCTGCTAGCTGCAGGCGCGCTTAGTCTCGGAAAAATCGTCGGCAAGTTCTCCGCGCGAGGGCCACCTATCAAGTGAGGTGGGGTCTGAAGCCCGTCCGATTTCACCTAGTGACGAAAGGGAGTACCAAGGGCCAGAATGAAATTTAACCGGGGCGCCTCAGGTTGCGCGCCATCCATTCGACGTTGACCCACACGCCTCACCTGTCACACGCATTAGCTCTGTTTCACGGAGGATTTTTAGGAGGAGCCGAGGCACCTCTTTCCTAAATATTCAGTGTACTTGAGAGATCATACTGGCACTTCCACTTGTGCATGGGGCCATCCTGCGTTTCATTCAATTTGTTAACACGTTCTGCGTCAAATTCAGGACACCCTAAAATAACGGTCGTTGTCACAAAGAGCTTGAACCATGCACGCACGATGATGACGCGCCTATACGTCATGCCTTGCACCACCACGCTAGGGTTTGTGCTGACTCTGTGCGGGGATGCGAAAAAGGAGGGTGGCTTCAGGTCTGCGTGGTCACACAAGGCTGGTGTGGCGGAGACCACTTCGAACGGAAGTGGCTTAAGATGCTTCATCATTCCTTTTGTGTCAGGAGGAGCCGTTCTCGTTCGTCTGAACTGCAACGCCCTGCGCGCAAGATTTCGCGCTAGTATCGATTCCTAATACGCGTTTATGTGAAGGTAGCCACTGAGAAACAATGATAAAACCAATATTTCGTAGTTCAGCAGCATGTAACGTGCACTGAATGCATTTGTCACGGGGCAACCCGGGTTTTATTACTGGCAGCCCAACGTTGTTGTCTGAGGAAAAAAAAAAAGCAGCTGGATGCGGTTGTTTTCAGGTGCGATACTTTTTCTTACATTTAATTTTGATCAACTGTGGGTGTTCTTGTTTTATATTAGATAAGATTAGAGTTTAAAATTTGGATTTTGCCTAAACTATGTTTTATCATTTACTGCAACAAGAAGTTCAAACGTTAGTGTCATTAAAAACAACACTGATAATAATATCCAGCGAGAGCGCGCAGCTAATCGGACACCACTAGCCGCAGAAGCACTTTATCCCACGCTACACACTACGCAAAATGAAAAAAAAAATCCCCTTATAATATTTGCCAATGTTATTATACACTACTTAATGTATTCTGTATCAGCTATTAAGCGCCAAACCTACACACAAGCAAATTTAAAAATTATTTTTTTTCCATGGATGCCTTCCCTATGCCTTATTTTTTCCCGCGAAGCTATCACTCTGATCCTGGAGGGCGCGGTTCTGTCCGCTTGTGAATCACCACGTGTGCTGCTTCTCAAGCGTGAGCAACCAAAAAAATTTAAGTACGCAGTCTGACCCCCGGGAGGAGCGCTCAACTGCGACGACGCCTGGAATGTTGCAAGGGGTCGAGCATCGAGAAAAACGAAAAAAAACAAAAAACAAACAAACACAAACACACACCATCCCAGACGCCGCCGCTGCAGTATCGTATAGCTTTGAAGCACGGCGCGTCTTGTTACTCTTGCGAAACGTGTCGTCCTGTTTATCGCAGCTTTTTCCCCCCAAGAGCCACTCGTTATCCATCGTCATACATAAGACGGACGGTACTGCTACAAGCCACACGCCGGCACGTACAAGTTTTTACTTTCAGCTCAGGACACCCTTGGCGCGGTTGCAAGTTGTGTTGCAGTAAAGAAAGAGGAAATAATACGGCGGCATCACCCGCGCACAGGAGGGAAAATAGGAAGATGGGATCCCCGTATACCACAAGCTAAAGGACGCGAAAAGCGAGCAACAGGCAGCGAAGGAAATATAGAAGCAGATAAAGAAATATAGAGGAAACAAAGGAAAAAAAAATATGGAATCTTCATCTCCAGAGGGTGGATCGCGTTGAGAAAGAGCCCGATGAAAGATGGCATGCCAAAGGAACGTCGTTGGAAAGGTGAACACGGCGCCTAGAAGCAGTTGCTCACGGCTCCGGGGTGCTTTGCTTCGGTATCTTTGATATCTGAGCGAGACGTGCAAGCATCGTTCGGGTCTTTTATTCTTCTCTTTTCGCTAATATATATGCCGGCTTTCTGCGGTTGCTGTAAGAGAAGGAAGCCCCAGAAACAAACAAACAACAACAAACCATCTGGAACGCGAGACCTCAAAGTGCCTTTCAAGCAACGGTGCCGCGTGAAGCTCCTTGGCTCCTGGCGAGTTCTTTTTCCCTGTCCACGCAGGTAGGCTCACTTTCCCCGGAGCTTGATGCCATTAAGTTTCGGTCTTTTGTTGCGTCTTGTCAAGATACGATCAGCACTTGCCGCATATAAGATCAAAATAGAGGTTAGGAAATCGGAAAGTTCGTAATGCTTTTCTGGTTTGCCCACAGTTTGTCTGTGCACCGATTTGATAGTTCTTGAGCGGCGCCTGCCACGAAAGCTAATTGTGAGGAACACGATAACAGTAATCAAACTAAGAGAGAGACAAGAAGAGAGAGAGAGAGAGATAACATTAGATTGTTACTGAAGGCATTTTATCGTCTGTAAGCCAGGCGTGCGACTCCAGATTAAGGCGAAGAATGAAACACCGCACACTAACAGGGTCGCATCAAAAATATCTACGAAGTTTTATTAGGAACTGATTGCGGTACGTTTTAAGGCCTCTGGGTATGTTTTAAGGCCTCCGGAACGTTGCCTCTTACGCACTTTATGTGATTGGCGTAGGTCATATTTAGTTTAATACTATGGAGATATGCTTGTTTCTACCTGCAGATGCCACTAGGTAAGCGTAAATGATAGCTCAGGTGCAATCTACCGAACGGCCCGCACATGTTCATTGCATTGCTTCAGAAAGAGCAACAGAGCAACGGGATTGCCGGTAATATTTGCTGTAAGCCTCTGTGCCAGACAAGCGGACTTCTGGGCCCGCTGATATGAATGTGTGCCGTGCAAACGCAATTTTGCGCGCTGCTCCTGCTACATCTCGGTATGACACATCTCTTGTATGCGATGCCCGCGCGCTCAGCAACGCTGGAAATAGTCGTGTATTAATGTTTCCTGAAATACACGACGCGCTTATTGCTGATCGTTTCTAGGTGAAATCGAAGGCTCGTCTGCATGGTTCGAACTGTGGAGAAGACAGGGAGAGATAGAAGTTGTGTTCAGTGACGACTGAAAAGATCAGTCTAGCTTCTTGGTATGGTGGTAGTCTAGATAGCTGGTCTGCGGCTGGGCACGCTGTACCGGATGCTCATGGTGGAAGATGAAAAAAATAAAAATAAAAAAGAAAAGCTAGGAAAAAGAAAATCAGCCAGGTGCACAGACGCATACGAGCAAGATCACTCGAACTCTCCAGTGAGTCGCAAATTTGCTGCATAGTTGGAGAGGGAAACATACTTGACATGGCCATGTCTCCAGATTTGCCCGCGGCTCCAAGTCGTCAAAAGGAACCGTTACTGACAGACGTGCAAAGAACGGAACTGATGTTGGCGTGTATGCTCGTTTTCCATATTTTTCTAAATCTATGCCCACCCCCCACCCCCCTCCCCTCAGCTTAGTCGCTCAACAATTTCCCGAGGAAGTGCAGTATTTTCACAAAACGAAGTTTGTAGCAAAAACTGGCGTACACACACTGAACAAAGAAAACAAACACGTCTGCACTAAAAGTTTAAATTTCCCTTTTCGGTACCGCAGAATGGCCGGTTGACCTGAAAGTTCTCGTGGCCTTTCCCACTTTTACATCTTAATAATTATGCTAGTAGAATGTTGAATAGCTGCCCGAGACATTGCTGAATGCATTAGGAACCAGTAAGGAGAGCGAGCGCGCGTGAAAAGCGATATCAGTTTTGAGAGAACCACTTTAGGAACTTCTCTGTTTCGCTTTCTGCCTGGCTTTCCCAAAAGCACGTAGTCGGCATGCACGTGCGGCCACCGCTTTGCTCAGCTGCTTTTACAGCATAAAAGCGGACACCGTGTGGCCGAGAGATCCACGTATCCTTTCCTTTTCCACCAGCATTGTTTTCGTGCGAATCGCGCTACAGCATGAAAGTGGCTCCCTTGTCTACCCCCGGCGTGTTGCCGGAGTCTCCCTCTCGCCTTCGTGCTAGGGGTGCAGCAGCACGGCAACGCTTAGGGGCTCTCAGGTCGAGCAAACCGCGCGAGTGCAGTGATGGTGCGGAGGCTCGAAATTCAATAAAGCCGGAGCGCGCGCCGCTCCACTCTTAAGTCCTCGTCTCCCGCTGAAGGCTGGCGCGTCGACCTTTTCGCACGTCGTGTAATGTTGCAGCGCGAGATATTCGCGCCGCTCTGAACTTCCATTCGCCGCGCCTTCTATTTGCCTTCGAAGTTCCAGCCACGGAACAGCGTAGCGGAGTCTGGCAGTGGAGGTTTGTTTAAGGCCGTGCTTTTAGCGTCGAATTTTAGGGGCCGCGAAGTACATTTTGTGTCACTAATTTTTGAGTGTGAGACAGGCAATGCATTGGTGCTCTCTCTTTCCGGCTCTAGCGCTTTTGTTTTTCTTTCCCATCTCGCTATTTCTTGGTGGGCGATATCGTCTCTGAAATATTTCTTGTTCTATGTTATTATGGCAGCTTCGAAGGCTACGCATTTTTCGCAGAACCGTCTTATATCAAGATGCAATAGGTAAGTGTCGAAATTCTTTCATTATTGATGTGCACTCTATGGTACCGCGAAAGACAAACAAAGCAGCCGCTTGAAACTGCCCTATCTAAATAAGTAACGCGCGATTCTGAAATAAAAAAAAAGTTTATTCGCGAGGATGGTGTGTCATTGTGGGAAGCGGCCAACTGTGGTAGCGGATGGCATGCTAGCAAAGGCGCTTGCGTAAGGAGAGTTTGGTGAAACCAGCCGGATGCCGTTGTTTTCGAAGGGACATGAAGACACCTTATCGATCACTTGTATTACAGAGTCATTACCAATCTGTACATCGCGATGTGGCTCATGGCCGCTAATAGAGCGCCAGAAAAATGAGATGTGGTCTGCACACACTTGTCACATTATCGACGCGTAATGAAATTGCAAATGGGTGAGACCTTGCTTAATGGCCGGAGCGCCGTCCGGCTTGTGACGCAACTATTGAAAACAGACCGGCTTAGACGGGGGTGATATTATGATAGTCACTACGTCTGATCTGTATCGCGCAACAGATGTCAATAAAGCTGTCAGCGTACTCACTGATACTGTAAAACGTGATTTAGAAACTTTCATTTCCTGCAAAGAATTTAGGTCTGGGCGCTATGCCACGTGGTTTTCTAACAAATTACGTGGTTTACTTCGTAAAAAACATAAGTGCCGCAGAAATTGAAAACACACACACACACACACACACACACACACACACACACACACACACACACACACACACACACACACACACACACACACACACACACACACACACACACACACACACACACACACACACACACACACGCACACGCACGCATACAATTATCGTGGTTGTACGAAAAATGCAGTGTCTTGCGCAGTTAGGTAAAAATGCGCACTGCGTCGGGGCTATATCATGCGTACATTAAATTTGTCGAAGAGCGCGTTAAGGGCGATCCCAAGCGTTTCTCGAAGTATACGAAAGATCAGAGTTCTGAGCGGGTGGAGATAAAGGCTATAAGTTATCCTTCACGTGGCATTCTGAAAAGCAGCGACAACACAGCCGATGGATTCGCAACAGTTTTCTTCAGTTTTCTTAAATACAGTACTTGCTCCTACTTTTGGTGACGTGAAGTATAGTTTTAATTATAATTTATTCTCACGAATTTTGATGTTTCCGGCTGCGTGGGAGATCAAGCACGAGGTTGATACCTCCCTTCCACGCTGCGGCTACTAATGTTGGAAGCAAAAAAAAAAAGTGTGAATGTATACTAAAGAATGCCATTTTCAGACCATCTCAGTACGTCGATAGTATGGCTAACTGTGTACTTATTGAATCTCATTTTGCCGTAGTGTGTCCCATGCTTGCTGACTGAATTGAATGACTGTCGTGGGTGCCCTTGTTCGCGACTCCAAAGCTCGGCTTTGCCTTGTATACGCATTGAGCAAACATAATTATAGCCAGGAGTTATACAAACTGCGCGAGTACGAACTCTCGTCGGCCCTGCCCGAGTTTTGTGTCTGTTCAACAGCTTACAGAAAACGCACAGCAGTGTTTTGGTTGCTGCTTTATGGCACCGTTGAGACTTTCGTTGCTGGTACGTCGTATAGGCTCATCGATCGGAGGCCCTTGAGTGCCGTGACAGTCGACGCTGTTTCGACCATGGTGGCGGCGGCGGCGGCGGCTAATATACGCTGCCAAGCCCTGACGGCACGCAATATTAACACCTCGCCGAGTGAAGACAGCGTACTTCAATCCTCTCCGGGTCGATCGATCTTTATTGCTTGAGGCTCCCGTGCGCGCAGAATACTGAGAAATGAAAAGGCACCGTTCCGTGACGGCTAACTTTTCCCCCCACTGCGTATCAAAACTATAAAAAGAAGACCACAAAGAAAAAAGAAAAAGATCGAGATAATTTTAGTCAGTACTTCACAGGTTAAGCGAGCTTAGCGGGTGAAATAGTTAGTCTTAGTGCTGAAGCCTAACTGTCAAAAATATTTGAATATCTAGTTTGCTTTCGTGTGAGCCTTTCATGTAGAACCAATATGAGACAGCTTTGGTTTAGCGTCCGGTATCTGTTGTGTACGCAACACGCAGGGGCGCTGCGTATGCAAGTAAGTGTACTTCATCAGACCACTTTTCGTTGCTTCATACGCATGCGTCACGATATGGACTATACGCGATTTTTTGTTTTTAGTTTAGTGGGTTTCTCAGTCCCAACGCTCGCCATTTTGCAAACGTGCCCTAATTACAGGGCACGTTACAGTGGCCCTAATTACAGGGTTACCTAGCAAACAATTCGAGGGAGCTCGCAAAGCTCACCGCGATATGCCAACGGTTTTCTGCCTTCGGAATCTCCGTATAGTCTCTATTGCAGGGTGGCATCGAATGCATACATAAACAGGCTGCTAGTTAGTGCTAAGCTTGGCAGGCTATAGCATTACTGGTCTCAATCTTATTATTACTGGCCTACAGTTTGACAGTTAGATGCCACAGATGCTCCAGATGAAGCCATTTCAATACCTTCATCTTTCAGTCATTTCAGTTGGTTCATCTCGCTGGCAGCATTCTGATAGCGCGAAGGCCGAAGATGGAAATGGTTCGAACGAAAAGTCTTGTTGTTCTCTGAACACGTGGCTCACGCACACTCTGGGGGATTGGCCAAGACTCGGGTGGGTGAAACTAGATGAATTATGGAAATAAATTTCGCTTGCCACATTGCGAAAATTGTTAAACTCAAGGTGAGCGATGCAAGAAAATGAATGACGTGCCTGAATTTAAATGTGCTAAATATAGCGATGATAAAAGAATCAGATTTAACCGGGAAATCGCTTGGAACCAATAAAAATTCCAGGATGGCGGCACAAACATCTCTGTGGCTGCATCAGAGAGTTGAAGCTCCAAATGCAAGGATGACGGGAATTGTCAGATGCAGGCCAATTTTGCGAGATAGAATTTCAAAGATCATTTGTCTCAGTTTAGTAAGTTCAGTGGCACGACAAAAAAGTGATCTATTCTTTCTTCCCCATTACATAAAAAAAGTAGTATCTGTTCCTTTCTGCCTTAGTTCTTTTCGCTGTTAGGACGCTGCCAACAAACAATTTCAGATAATGTAGTCCGTAATATTTTTCTAACCTAATTTTGTCGTAAGATGCACAAGGAACGCAATATCGACGAGTTTCTTTCGGTATTGTCGAGCGCCCTTTTGCCCTGGGCCACGACACGCGGCGATGACGAGAACCAAAAGGGACGCGAGCTCTGTGCGCAGACGACGACGAAGTCTACACGCTTGTTTAAAAAATAATGCTAAGGATGGACATCTACATCTACAAGAGCATCCCATTTTGTACGTAACCAGTAACCTTCAGCGCTAGACCTTAATTTTTGTAGTTCTCATTTGTCTATCTTCTTATGGTCAGTTCTCAATTCGGGCACTAGTAGTGATAACCTTCCTATACGGTGATTTTTGAGCTTGTGTGCCCCTTAACTTCAGTTACTGGGAACTGGAATACTTACGTGAATTTTAGCACATTTCGAAAGCTCTTATCAGGTAGGGGAAAATGTAGAACAGAAAGCCATGAATCTATTTTCTGTTAAAAAAAAAAAAACTCTGTAAAGGGATCTCAGTTAACTGTGTGCCCCTCTGAATATGCTTCTTCAAACCGTGGTTGGAACACGGTGCTCACGTGATCACAGGCTAAGAAAAGTGGCGTTGCGAAATTTATTTTACAGTTAGTGCCCTAGTATTTGGAAATATTGTAAGTTTGGGGTTGGACATTTAAATGAAGAGTTGCCAATGCGAAGAACAGCTGTGATTGTCAGCATTTTGATTTTCTTTCTAAGGCTGGCCACCGGAAATGCTTCTTCGATTCCTGAAAGCTAAAGAGGTCATTCCGGACCCCTAAAAATCGAATCTGTATTTCAGACACCCTACGAATTGACTAAATTACTGGAAGACTAATACTGTTTAACTAATATTGCAGCTTTAACAGACTTTTTGTATATGTATTATTTACTTCCGCGAAAGTATCTGCTATTCTTTAGCAAACTAGTATCGCAGCTGTAACAGTCTTTGTGTACAGCCACACAAATCGTTAACAAGCGTGCGCGAGCGGCGATTTTGTGTTCGCTAGCACCTTAAGTTCGGAACAAACTTACAAATGACTATGCTATCTTCACGAGCTTTGTGAGCATAGTCAGATAGCATAGTCATTTGTAAGTTTGTTCCTAATTTAAGGTGCTGGCGCACCGAAAGTCGTCGCTCGCGAACGCTAGTTAAAGATTTGGGCGCTGTACATGCCTTGCTTGTACCAAAGTGCCCGCTGCCGGGTACTTAGAGGTGGGGCCATTCAAGCTACATGTTGTAGTTTTTTTCCCACCTTCCCAACCACATCTCATGTGCAATTTTCTTTTGTACTTTGTTTGGTCAAAATAAATCAACTTCAACTTAAATAGTGATAAAAGTCTCAAAATTTGTTTTACGTCTATTTCACCCTATCACGAATGGCCGACTTCTCATGGTGACGAGTTTTTCACATGTCACCTAACTTTTGATTTCAAAATTTCCATATACCAAGATTTTTCAAATTATGTTTCTCAAAATTAATATTAGTTTTCTTAACTTGCAAAGCCAGATTCATGGCCGATCTCCCAGAGTGGGCTGCGCCCAGTTCACGGAGGAACAACCAATCAAACAACCAATTCTACCAATTCAAGAAGCAATTATTAAATTATGTCAGTCGTCTAAGTTCTGTCCCAGCTGCATCGCGATAATATTTCAAAGGAACGCTCTTTCTCGAACACAGGAATACAGACTTCTTCCAGACGTATTCCACAGTTCGGCTTTCCCGAACGTAACGTCGGATAAACATAGCCACCGTAAACAGTTGTGTGGCTGAAACGTTGGACCACCCATCAGCTGTGATTATAGGTATATATGCAAAGTCAATGCGCAGTTAAGTGAGCAGCTCTACTGAATATGGTGGCTACTAACTGGCATATACGCGACCGCACAAAGTCGGTGACGCTATCCGCGCTCGCGGCCTCGATACTAGTGCCGAGGAAACGTCGCCGAGAGTCGATTGGTGTCCTCGCTTCAGTGTGCTGTCATTCCAGCAACGGCTCCTCGGAGGCGACATCGAACTGCCCAATTGACAGTGTCCTCACTTCGTCGCGCAAGTGGCGTGTCCGCTCCCTAGTCGATGTGATTGTTTTTGCGCCCACTCCGTCGAACACGCCGAGTCAATACGGAAAGGGTAAAGGGCCAAGACAGCAACAGAGACGCGAGCCGACGAGGCGCGCGCCGAGGGCACTCATTAGGCGCCAATATCAGATTCGCGAGGGTCTCGAGGCGCACTCAAGGAGCGAAGGAGAGCGATCGTTCCCGAACCGATTAGACGGGTCGGGGCAAAAAAAGGGTCCCCGCTCTGTCTGCGCTAAGGAAATTGGAACGCGGAACTAATTGAAAATCTATTCCGCTGCTTGGTGCGTGATGACCCGCATTAGGTGAGGAATGGAGCTGCGACAATCGCGTTCAGGCTTCCGCGAATATAAAGTTGTTCTCGTTCGTTCACGGCCGACCGGAGCGAGAGACATATCCGGGTCACGTTACTCATAAATCAAGTATTCCAACGATTCAGGTGGGGGCGAAAAGAAGCAAATTATACCGATGAGACTGTATACGCAAGGTATGAGGTAGCCAGAGAAGTGGTATAAAAAAAAAAGGAAATACATACACGAACAAGGAATACATTTTGCGATTGATGGCAGGTTAGGCAGTGTATTAATGCTTCTCTATAGGGATGGTTCTGCTTTCATGCGCAGATAAATTGTATGTCCCCGTTTTCTGCTTAGAGCTTCCCGTGATTACAAAAGTGTCAGTCTTTATTGCCTCCTTAAAAAAATTAACATTTATTTAGACTTTTTTTGATGTTTGCAAAAGTTATGCTGGTTCAGCGTTTACGATCCCGTGTTTTCTGTGTGCATTCTTGTTTCTGACACGATTTTTCAATCTTCTTACAAAAGAAATCAGGTGAAAAAAAAAAAAAAAAACGAAAAACGACAAAAACACAAGAAGGGTAACGAGAGGGACGTGTTCGGCGGAACGATTTTGGCAGTTTTGTTTGAATTGTTTGTCTCCAAAAAGAACAGTTACAACGCGTCACGTCTACAATAGTCGTCATTATGAAACGCCAGCCCCTCTACGGCAATCTCAATGCTTTCTCGCTACTCTGACTCTGAATAATGGTGCAATTTCTCTAAGTAGAAAAAAAAAGAAGAAAAGAAAGAAAGAACGAAAGAAAGAGATAGATAGAACAGCAAAGCAACGTTCGCCGGGACCTGCACAAAAATACATATGTATATTTATATATCTTCAGCAGATGTAAAATTTCTTTCCAACTCGGGATCGAGCGTTGTTGAAAGCAGGAACGCTGACGTGAAAAAAAAAAAAGAGTACCAATGGCGGCTCTGTACTTAGTCAGCGCGCAATATGCGTTTCTGACGACGGCGAGCTCTCAAAATGTCGGACTCTACTTCGTAGAACGACAGGCCGTGATAAATCTGTCGAAATAACCGCCTATTCCGAGAAGAGCAACAGCAGAAGAATAAAAACATGAAGGAGACTTCGCCGTGTCTCTGAAATTACTCAAAGTGGGTGGGCTCGCAAAAGAAGCGGCGACGGAAAGCAAAGAACAGAGAACAGAGAAATGTTGCGACTCCGAGATTAAGCCGAATCGAATGAGCACAAGGGAAAAATAAAGGGCGGGGGACAAATAGGATACTCTCCGGATGAGCTTACCATACGGCCAACTTGCGTTAAAAAAGCTACTCACGCTTGCTGTGTGCAACGCCCTTGTTTTAAATTATGCGCGAACGCACTCTCGCAAATAAGCTGTGCTTCACGGAGTCTGCATTAGCATTTCGCAGTAACTATGAGGGAGTGAGAGAGAGAGAGAGAGAGAGAGAGAGAGAGAGAGAAAGAAAATATTCCAAGAGAATGACTAACGTTACGATGCTCCCTTCACGTCGGCGAGTACACAGTTGCGAAATACAGAGCAAAGAGAGAGAGAGAGCAGGCATTGAGGTAATCCGGTCGCCATATTTTCTTCTGAAAGTGCGACGCGGAGCACAGAACAGCGTTTTCTTATTTAAGAAAACCTGCTGTAAGGCTGAAATAAAAAAAAAATGTTGCTTGCAATAGCAGCAAGTTTCCACTTTCCGGTCCTCATTTAAATAAATTGCTGTCTTCAAAACCGATCGCTGCCGTCGTTAGGTTAGTGGTTTCGGGTAACTCGGAAGGAACTGCTTACTAGCGCGAATTATCTAGTGCGGAAGAACTTTCTCTTAGCCTTCATCAGCGTTGCATGAGATGGCAGCGAACAGAGCTTCGCTATAGTTCGCTTACTTTTTGATGATCGTTCGCGCAGGCATGGGCCCGAGTGGTCGCGGCACTGCTCATAAATAAATAGAGAGAAAGAGAAAAAAAAGAGGTGAAAGTTCATTAAGTGCCTCGACATTGTCGCTTTCATTTGTCGGAAATGGGGAGCTATTTCGATTTACCCCACCATTTGCTCGAGTCGATCGCCCAGCCAAAATGCCCTTGCATAGAAACCTATCCTGTAAGCGCGCTCCACCTTGCGCAGTAAAGTTATGCGGAGCAGCAAGCTTCGGCGACGCAAGTCGCTGAAAGTGCTGCAACGCCCGCGGAGTCAACAGCGAGACTTTCCTTGCCATGCTGTGCGTGCGTTGGTCGTCTTTTCTTTTTTAGTCGTACACAGAGAAGGCAATATTTTGTGCGAAGTAAGCAATGCTTGACTCTTGACGTTTTCCTTCGGGCATCAAACTGCTTTGTTTCCTTGAGCAACATGCACTTTATCTCTGTTACGGTCCCGTTTGTTTCCGGCCTCCACGCAAGCTATAGAGCCTCAACACGGTTATACAACATAGTGATACTGTACTGGTGCTAGCAACGTCTCCATTCTGTGTGGCTACAATTTTTTTTGAGCGGCTGTGCTATACACTGCGCTAGTTAGGGGACCGTCGACGTCACCTTTCGTCTCCAGCAACCCGACGATCATGTATTCTGAACCAAATGAATGCATAAATCAATGTATAAAAATAAAAATAAACGTCGACAAATCGGTCATGACACACGTTTTAAAATCTGTCTTAAAAAAAAACAAAGAAAAGGAAAGAGAGAAGAAAGGCTATCGCTTTTACGTTAGGCAGCTGTTTCTAGCAAGCGTAAAGAAACTTTTCTTAAAATCTAAGCAAAATCCGTTTCAACCCACTTGTTGGAGGAGCATTTCGGGGCAAAGCAGATTAGCCTTTACCGCTGAACAGTGACGCTCGATAATCGTAGTTTTGCAGCACAGCACAAGACAATCTTATCAGCTCAAAGACTCTTCGCGCTTCGTTAAAGCTTCTGACCGGAAAACCTTAAAGGCGTCTTGGTCTTTGCGGAAACAAGATTTGCTTGCGTTTCGCCGTGCTGACTCGAAAAGCAATTCTACAGCCCGTAGTCCATGCACGTTATTGATTGTCGATGATGAAATAAAAAGAAAGAAGCAGAAGTGCCGCACTCGGCAGCTGTGGTTCTGAGCGATGAAAAATCGCCCAACGTGCTCTTTCTGTCGGCGCTAGAGTCCCGGACATTGCGGGAAACAAGAGGAAGATAAATAACGCTGAGGATGGATACAGGCGCGTCCGGAGGGACAGAAACAAACGGGAAAGACAAAAGGGCTCCGCGAGAGAAATGTAATTACGCCCTGACAGATTGCCACGCCAAGTGAAAACAAAAGACATCTTGCTCACTCAAAGGCCAAGTTCTTATCCCTTTCTCGTTTCGTGTGTACTCGTCCTGTGTGCGCGAAAGTGCTGCTGCCTCAGAGGCGGCGGCTGGTTTACGTGATTGACTACTATATTATAGCGACTCCCTCGAGGACATTTACCTCGAAGCAAGTTAGACGAGCTTAACTATCGTGTCTGTCTCGCCAGGCATGAACACATCGGGCAAAAGAGTTCATGAACTTAGAATCTGAAAAAAAAAAGCAAAGCACTGGGAAAGTGACAGCCAATAATTTTACTGCGACTTGTTCTTACATTTAGGAACATTCGTGTACTACTTGTATTTTATATCGTTAATACGAACCGGAGATGCTTTTCTTTTTTTGTGACAACGTGCTTAGCCACATGTAGAAACCGGTATCGATTCCCACGGAACTGTCGAATATCAACAATATGTGTTTCGCGTGTTTCGACAATATAATGGATGACTCGCCAGTTGAAGTATATGACGGAGAACATTCCGAAACGCGCCGAAAACATCTGTCGCAAGCCTGAAGTCTGGTCTCCGCGTCGAATATATTTTATTGTTGCAACACTAATAGTGGTAGTGGCGTAACAGCAACGCTCCGTGCTTGAGTGCGACATATTGTCGTCGCTGAGCCAACGTCGACACTGCAGTGGCGACAGAACTTTCGATTTCGCTACAGAGAATTTTGCCGACGCGACAGATATTTAGTGCGCCAACGGCTGACGTGACGGCAGCGGCGCAGTCGGCAGAATGTCACGCAAATTGCTGCCTTTACGACAAAACACTCCTTGCGCTTTTCGTCTGCGTCACAATATTGAGCGAGTTATAAAGGAGCGCAGCTATACTTCCTGATGGCTTAAACAGCAAAGCGAGGAAGAGAAGATTTCACAAGCCAGCCCAATATGCGTCCCTCAAGTCCCCAAATTTCAAGGAAGCTTTCCTCGAGAATTGCGAGTAAAATTGGGAAACGCCACACTGAGCGTTAAGCCGAGCTCGATTTTTTTGAAGAAAAAGCTGTTCTTAGCATAATTACACTTCCCATAACAACCGTCATTAATTTCCACAACCCGCAGCAGGAGATCTTAATTATAACCGCTAAGCTTGACCAAGAGAGACAGGCTCAAGAGGAGAGAGAGAGAGAGAGTGTGCGTGTGTGTGTAAGCAAGGCAGCCGACACGCTAAGCTCCTTCGTTACAACCTTCTCATCGTACGCGCTGGTGCAGTTCTCACTGCATTTTTTTTACGACTTCTTTTCCGCGCGGGCTGCGAAGCAAGCCTGAGGCCTGCCATCATTTATGCAAAGCGGATGGGTTCGGGTCGGGACAAGTTTCAGACTTGTCCTCTTTTTGTTTTGCGCTATTTTCCCATCATCTGTCCTGCCAGCGACGCGGCTTTACATTTGAATAACACCGCGCATAATGCCGTAGGTGGGCGCTGCCGCCCCTTTATTAGGGCGGGTTATCTTACTTCTTTCCGAGCTTATATTTTTTTGCTTCACCTTTGCAGCACTTTTGCGTCAGCGGGGACGATTCACGCAGGCACTCTTGCACGTATCAACGTGTTGAACATTCTCCCTGTACGTGAAACGACGAAGAACGAGCGATCGTCCATGCAATCAGAGAGAGAGAAAGGAACACGATTACACATGTAGCTCGGATTGTCAACATTTGCATGTACTAAGCAGAAGCGGCATTTAGAAGAACTAAACGCGATTTTCATTTGATCATTTCTACTGTGCTGTTCGAACGCATTTTGTCATGTCATTATAAAATTCTTGGCGCATATGAGCAAGCAGATATCCTATAGAATTAGCGCGCCTTTGCAAAGAGACACAATCAGTTATTCTACATTTCACAATAATTTCATTGCTTCCACGAAGAACTTTGGGTAGTTACTTTCGAAGAGCAGGTGTTAGAATGAGAAATACCTTTGATGTAAGGCTGACGAAATTGCATTCAATTCATGACATCCGTTAATCTAATATATTTTTGAAATTAAAGCAGTGCTAAATGTTTGCATAGACATGCAAATTTCCGTGAAATATTTGTCCATACATGTAAAGTTCGGAGAAACATTTGTTCGCAAAGGTCGAAACGTCGGGCGGTATGGTGACGTATGCACGTGTGCGTAGCACTCAGCTTTAGTTCATTACAAATTATAGGTACCTAATGCTAGCCCTAACCGAGAGTCGGGGCGCCTACCGAGATGAGCAAACTGTGGCCAACCGAACGTTCCCCTTGACTTGATGAGCTGCTGCTAATTGCTACCCAAACGCGCAGTCATGATCGATTGAAACATCATAATGGGAACACTTGGTTATAGGCACTTTCTACGATCCATGTATTTTTGTTGGAAGAGATTTGACTCTTGATTAGCTTCCCATGACATAACTCTGATAGAGTGTGCCAATCAATCACGTGGGTTTCACAAGCGCCGATGAACGCAAGGTTCACTGCACCGAAGAATATAGCAGAGGCGGCGCGCCTGAAATATCGCGTTCTTTTCGTAGATTATATGCTACACGTGTGTAGTTAAATGCACATTGTAATTGCACATGTCTCCCAAACAGTGGCTGTTTCTAGCGCGAAGATTGGCGCACGTCGTTGTTGTTGATGGCGATGTTCCCGTCACTGAAACGCCAACTGTTCGTCCTGCTTGTCTTCTTTGATCTCTTTGTGAGCCATACGCTGTCATTTTCTTTGGTAGCAATATTCATCGTTATTTTTAGTTTAAGCCCTTTGCCCGGCGCTATAAACAGTTTAATGCATTGATACTGGCCAGTTTCTAGGACAAACTACAGCGGGGCATGATAGCGGGAACCATAATTCCAAAAGGGACGGTACACGGGTCTCGCGGGATCGAATTCTGCTGTACAACTGAGAAAGACGATGGCGTCTAACGTGCTACGGCAGGGCTGCCCTTCTCAATGGCACAACATTTGATAACTTCATCGCTTGTTGATGGTATCATAACCCACCGTGGCGGCATAGTGGCTTTGGCGTTGGACTGCTCAGCCCAAGAGCACGGGATCAAATCGAGGCCTCGGGTGCCGCATTCCGATTGGGACGAAATGCAAAAACGTCCGTGTAACGAGCATTGATTTCATGTTAAAGAGCCCAAAGAAGTCGAAATTAGACCAGAGTCTCTCACTGCGGCGCGCCTCATAATCATATCGTGGTTCTCGAAGGTAAAAAAACAGAATTTAATCTTTTTATCTAATGGTATCATAAAGGAGCAAAGAAGAGGAAAAATGATCGAGGCGCAAAGTTACATGATAGACCATGGATTGGTAGTGAAAGTTGAGTAAACGCTATTTTAGCGGTGATTAACAAGGAAGGTGAAGTTATAGGTCAGATGGTCCTCCGGTGTATACCATGGAATGCATAATGAAGTAAAGAAAGAAAGGAAATAAGAAAAAAGTTGTCGCAGTTTCACCTGACAGGTGAATCATCAATTGCGATAGCAAACTTGGAAGAGAGCTATACGGAGTAATGGATAGCAGCTTTATCAGCTGTATAAACTTGGACATGCAGCAGCACCGGCAACACGCAGAACTGTTGTCGACGCCGTCGGCGTTTTGCCCGCGTTCGCTCAAAATGCGTGCGGCCCGTTGGTGACTGTTGCCGGAGCCTCTGATATAAATAGGCACTTGGTGCCGCAGCTAAACGTCGCCTCCCTTTCCTCCCCCATGGCCTCTCGCGCGTCGGAAGAAGGCGCGTTTGCTCTACATATATGGTGATTGCAAAGGAGGAAAGAGACGCCTACTTCTGCAGCCCTTAAGGGAGCACGGCGCAGAACGCGCGTTTGTTCTCCGCCGTGCGTTCATTCCCCGTAAAAGCGCGCGCCCCTCGCGATCTTTCACTCGCACATACAGCGTTCGGCGCGCGGCGCCGATTTCATCCCCATTGACGTCATACGGAACCTCACGGCGACGGCGACGGCGACGCCGACGGCAGAAATCTGCTTTTGAGAGTCCATGTAATTGCTATCGCAATAATACGCGGACGTCCGGTGTATTGTCAGAATGCCGATGACAGACAACGCGTGGCGCGGATCGGCGAGATCAGCACAGCACATTTATAACTTGGAGTACTTGGTTCACTGCTAGCTGGAAGACAGCGCAAGAAACGCGGTCACGAACAAAGAAGTGACGAGCGCTGTGTGTTCGTCACTTCTTTATGTCCATGTTTCGTGTGCTATTTAATCGCGTTAGAGATCAGCAATAACGACCTGGGTTTGTATTATTATTATTATTATTTGATTTGAAAACATATACATAGGAAAGAGAAAGCGAGAAGCAAGGCTGGCAACTGCCACCAGAAGGGGCACAACGCCTGCCTACTCTTCAGAAAGGACGAGAGAAACATAGAAGGAAAGATAGGAAGGAGGGGAGGAAGGAGGAAAGGGAAGAGCGAGATGAGAAATCTCAAAGAATAAAGTACAACATACAGTAGGGCCCGTCCCTGCAGGTCAAGCTACTAAGGAATGTAAAATAAAATAAATAGTTGCTGGGTTACAAACGTGCCCCTAAGTTCGTTGCTTCTAGAAAAGTAAGGAGAGCAAGAACCGTAAACATACGACAGTTTGACTGAAACATCGTTGATGCCTCCAATATAAGCATCGTGTATACCTATAAAGGTCGCTGTAGAGCATGCGCGTACGGGAAGAGCACGGGCAAGCTACAAAAGCGAATTAAGGAAGCAATTGATCATAGTGGATGAAAAGCTTCGTTAGAAAGTAAGAAACAACCAACCAAAGGCTTGCCTTTCTTAGACGCAGCAGTGTTAGAAAGTGTGCTTGCCAAGTGAAAAATAAAAACCCGAAGAAAAAAAAATGAGAATGACTTTGTATGAATGGTTAGCTCTTACGCAGCCCTCTTGGAAGTTACCATGGCTGGCCCAGGCACTTCACGCAGCAAAAACTAGAGAACGTTAGCTGTCAGGATTCTGTGCGCTCCCGACACTTCGAGTGCTTGCATTTGTGCGCGGAGAAAAATAATCCAGGATAATACCTTCATTGCCGAAGGTTTCTCAATTATTTTTCTGTAGTTACCTAACTCAAGTCTGTCACGCAGTTTCAGAAAAAAAAGTTTTGATAGATTACTCGGCCTCTTTGTTTTTTCCACCTTTGAAACCACTTCGACGAACGCATGGTCAGACTGTTCTCCGTTCATTTTTTTTTTTTTTGCACCAGGCTTAACTCATGTAATCAACACTCCGTGCACACTTCAAATTAATATCGGGACAAATTGTTTCTCATGTTTTCATCTCTCTTTAAATTAATACTGGGCCCCGTAGATACGTTATGGAGCCCCAATGTTTCGTGACTACAAGTAATTACGTCGTTTTTTAATGCGAGCAGTTCAAAGCATGCGCGAAGTGCAACGCGGCTTCGGTCGTAAAGCCGGGGACTACTTATGTCACCGAAACCTTGTGTAGCGGTCCCGTGGTATTAGATGCCACTGACACGTACGCACGCACATTACGGCGATGTTGTGAAAAGGTGAGAACATTTATCACGCAACGTGATAACCGGCGAGAGAGGTTCCTCCTGCGTTTATCACATGACTTGAGCGTTTGCAGGAGAAGCCTACCGACGGATGGGCCACTTTGACAGCTTTAGGTGGCATGGATATTGCGTGGCCTTCAAGCACTGAACCGGGCTGAGTGAGGCGTGCTCCAACCGCTTTAGTTCCACGCGAAGGCGCGCTGCACTCGGCGCCCATTTAAAACTGGTCGTATAAAAGTTGGTGTAATTTCTCGTGGCGCTATCGAATTGAGACCTCATAGCTTAATTATGGAGTCGACAGCTCTCTACAAAAGAAAGAAAAGGCGCAACATTACTTTTTGGACGATATTTCTATTGTCAACGGCGAGCATTAATTGTTCACATGACTGCGCTCAAGCATACACAGTATGCCGTGTTCTATGCTTAAATAACACTTTTGTTATATGCTTGCGGAAAGTGACAGGAACTGAACATTCTCCGGAGTGCATTTATATTCGTAGATTTAGGCGCATGTCATACAAGCGAGGTGACAGTGGCAATAACTCTAAAGATAAGACAACGACTGGACAACGATGCGTTATAGACGTCCAAGAAACATGCGCGTATAGCCATCTCTCCGGAGTTGTCTGTAGGAGCAACGCAACACCTACGCGCGCTTCACCGCACAGATGTGGAACAAGAGGAGAAGCTCGGCTGGTATGCATTGAAGAGGAATGCGAACATCGGGGCCGCTCTACTAAGATGTGCGGAGTAAGGACGTCGCGATAAACAGTGACTTTACATCCCTGAGTAGTACCTCGAAAAAAAAAAAGGAAAGCTGAGCAGCCAGGACATCGATGATCAAAACAATGACAGAGACAGAAGCAGAACAGTCAGTGAATTAAGGACGGATATTAAAACGATCGGGTAGAATACTAAAAGCTGGACGAATCGTTGAAGACACATGTCCTGATGCTCATGTTGCCCTTTGTGCCTTGTCTTCTTGCAGTGCCGTCATGAACGATTCGGAGCTGTTAGTTCGCTCACAGGGACCTTGCAGAGAAGCGAGAAAACTTCCCGATTTGGGATCGCCGTGATGAGGTTGACAGCGGGGCACGGTCATTATGCCTTGTGGCGGCAGTGAACTAAATAAACGACTAGCAGAGCAAGTTATAAAACAGTGTTAGCACGCATCCCTCAACGGGAGCAGTTTTCTTGGCATCACTTGCCCACATGATGCCTGATGGCGCAAGACGGGGGTATGTTAATGATCGGCGCATAATGAAGCGTCTCTGTCAGGCTACACCGGCGGAAGAAGAATCGCCTTTGGTCTCGCAAGCCACGGAACGCCGAGGGAACAGCGGAACACTTACAGAGCGGAAGTACCACTTTGTGCCTCCTTTGAGCGTGTCCCAAAGCTGGAAGATGCTCGAGCTGGATGGAAGATGGATTAGCTGAAAGGGCAACTGTTATGGATGAGTGATGACCGCTTTGGCAAACTTGCAGAAACAGATGGGTTAGCTGAGAACGAGAAGTTGGAGTGAGTGCCAAGTACAGGCACTCACCAATTGGAAGTAAAAGCAATACAGCGACGAAATTGCCAGATATAATTCCATTTGTGCGGTCAACCCATTGGTGCGGATGCACAGACGATGTACCGGCGAATTCTTACGGCAATTATTAGCAGCAATGCAACAGATGATGAAATTCCTCTTAGTCGCACTGCTGACCACGGTGAACTTTTCGAAGCGGGTCTGCGTGGTTTATTGAGAAATTATTAGAACTAGATTAACCGATTCTTTTCCGAGTACTTATTTTTTTAGGGCGTCAACAGGAAGCATCGCCTATTTTATTTGTAACATGAAGCTAACACGAGCACAACCATCGAAAGAGCGCAATACTCATGCGCTTGTACACACTGTGCCTTCGGATAATCAAGGCACACGTCAGCGAAGCTGGATGAGCTAACTATAGAGTTTCTCACTATAACACCTAGAGGGTAAACTGGCGCCACCGTCTATGTGAGTTTCTTAAAGGGCTGCCGTGCCCTCATGGGAATGACGGGATTTGTGTCTGCGAGGCTTGTGTTGGCTGGTGTTGTACGAGGCTTCGTCTAAAACGTGGATATGGCTACACAAATAACGCGTTCTTAAAATAAAATCTACATAAAAGGCTTTCATTCACCCATATTACATCTCTCAATAAAGTTTACTCACATACAATACAGCATCAAGCGAAGAAAAGCAAGAACAGACGACAAGTTGTTCCAAAGCGAGCGAGAGTCTTGTCGTCTGCCCTCCAACTTTAGCGGCCAGCTTATACTTTTTACGTTTCATAGAATTGTGCATCCAATAGTATGTCCTCAAAATTAAACAAAACATGTTTTTTGTGTAATAGTAAAGCTAAAGTAGTGTTTTACGTCCTGTTTTATCAGGAAAAGAATCATTGTGACAGACGGAACGGTGCTAGCCAGGCGCGTCTTCAAGGCGTTCTGGCTCTCCAAGAACGATGGCAATCCGAATCCACAATATACCGGCATTCCCTTGCATACCACGGCGCAGCAGCGCCACATTTCCCTCTAGGTTTTATAGTGTGAAACTCTATGGAGCTAACAGCCGTCCGGACTTTCTCCTTCAGTTTCACGTAGCCGCCGTTACGCATCTAACATTTATTGCAGGGTTCGTCTCCAGCCACTCATTTCAAATTACTTCGCCCTTACTTGAGAGTTAGCGCGTTGTGTCGCGTTGCGCAGCGATGTAGAACGGATCAATTGTTTCCCTATCTCCGCTTTCTTGCAAGTCTTTTTCGTTGCTATGGAGAAGAACGTCCGTCCCAGCCCTCTTGCTTCTTGTCACGGTGAGGACGATGTTTGCTTATGACGGCGTAGCTTTGTGTTGAAGCGTCGGGCTTCCATTCCGGAAGCGTGATTATGTGCTCCTTTTCCAGCCGGCCGAAAGCACGAACTTACTCCTCCTAGTAGTGGAAGAAAAAGAGTGGCAACACCCGACTCACTCCCTCACTCGCTCGTCCGCGAGCTCGTACTAGCCAGCCGGAGCCAGAAAAGCGCCCGCTAAGAGACGCTTCTTTCCAAGGGGGCTAATGGCCGGTTTCGCGGCTCATTACGGGCACGAGAGCGGGTGGCCAAGGCAGCGAACCCCGCAAGAAAGAGGCGTTCTCCCCTTTCTCTTCGCTTCCGAGCCTAACGTTCACTCGGCATCTTGGAATTCTGTGCGGCAACAGCGAGTTAGCGGGAGCAAGTAGTTGTGGAATTCGAAGCTTGCACGCTCTGCGAACTTGGCACGAGTAGCTTACTTGTGCTCGCCTCGCATTGTACTCGCTTGTTGTTGCGCGCGCCGATCTAAACTGATTTCAATAATGCGCCAAGTGCGGGGGCAGAATTCCTCGGGGAGGGCGGCTTTTGCTCTCGACGGTCTGTTCGGAGTGCGCGCCGGGGTCGTGAGAGCTCGCAGCTGCTTTCCGGCTTGTTTGTTTAAACAGCGTCGTCAGATAATGGCAGTCGCTATTCCTCAACGTTCTCTCTTTTCATCTGCTGTGAGCACATTGTTGAGAATGCGGCGCGCGTGGGGTCAGCACCCCTTTACGAGCAGAAAGGAACGCAGAGTGAGGCGTGGCTTGCGGTGTTGTAGACGTGAGGACGTTTGCTTTCGAATTACATACGCGCAACATAAAAAAAAAAAAACTGTCAAACCAGATTTTCATTCGTGGTCCGATTCCAACTAGATGCCCAATTGCACAACCGTAACCACTTAAGAAATGGACTCGGTCTCTTAGTTTCCGCCCAATATTCCCTAATGAACGTGTCTTGCGTGTATGTGAATGTTATTCCCATACGCGAGGAGGCGGTGCACAAAGAAGTAAGGTTTTACATACGTGAACTCTCATATATGTACAAGCAACTCTCCTCTTCTCCTTCACTTACGTAGACTGCCATTCATGGACGTGGCAAATCCTTCGCTGCAGCAATGCCGCACGAAGATACTGTCTTCAGTCTGTTACGATTGAACGATGACCTTTAACATTAAACGCTCACGTGCGGCCCGCCGATGCTCTCACATATTTGTAGCGGCAACTGTTACTGATGCCAAAGAATACAGAATACAGATATTCAAAGCTATAACGCTGACGCCTCTTTAGCTCTAGGCGCTTCAACGAATATTTCATGCTCGCTGCCTTGCTACTCGTTTTTTAAAATTTTTCTTTGAAGTTGACAGCGCTTACTGGAGACATTAAAAATGAATCCAACGACAAGTGTTTGAGCCACGTATGCTCCGTTTTCCTGCCGATAGCAAATTACCGCTTCACCGTTCAATGTGATCGCATTCATCGTGATCGAAGCACATCGCAGCATGATCGTGTAAAATCACTGTAGAAAACGTTCAACTGAGTATATTTGTTTGTACAATTTAACTGCGAAGTGGGCGATGCATGGTACGCTTTACCTGAAAAATAATGCTGTGCACGTTGCCCATAACATAGATATGAAATTCCTTTGTGGCACGTGTCTAGCAGGTGCCTTTGTGACACGTGTGATGCAGAAAATTACACATGTATTCGTCACACGTGGCGTGGAAGAAACATGTTTCGGATACGCTTGATCAAGGCCTGAAAAAAAAAAAAGGAGGTAAAATACTCTAGGGTGGCGATTTCTTGCTGCTGCAAATGATGATAGTGCCTCTGTCACGTCTCTTCCGCACACGTGCGACTTTTTTTGCTGTTCCTAATATTACCACGACTGTTTATCCCCCCCCCCCCCCTTTTTTTTTTTTCAAGAATTTCTTCCGGTTATCTGTTTCACCGGATTATCGCTGTTATGATGATGTCACTCTTGCGGTAACCCATGGCAGTATGGTTGCGTTTCTGTACAGGTTCGTGCCATATGTGGTCCTAATAAGCAGTTGTGAGTGAAGCTCTGTCCTGTATTTTCTTCGTGTTTTCCTTCTTTATTTTATGTAAGCTGTGGTACTTACAAATCCCGCGTAATACTTCTGTCACGTGTCATACGAAATACAATAAAAGCAAGTCAGAATAAGAAAAGGTGGCTGCTGAAAAAAAAAAATTGTGCCTTAAGAGCGCGCGCAATAGACCGAGGTAGGGAGCTATGTATCATTATATACGTCCTGTACGCGTTATTATGCGTGACTTTCGCATGCAAAACAAACATGCTCGTAATCACTCGTTGCCGTATGCTTGGTAGTGCTCGTTCCTACTACGTACTATGCATGCGGGTAACTAAATATTTGTCTTCGAAATGAGCGACAAAATTCGTCGGTGTTTTGCATAATTCTTTCCCCCTATGTTTAAGACAGGCTTCACGGAAAATTCTCAATGCGGAACGTCAAGGTAGGGTTGCAGAAAGGCGCCACTATACCCTCCGAACCTTTATCAAGCCAACGAACTTTGCGAGAGAGCCTTGGCCAGCTCCGATCTCGAGGATCAGCAACGGCTGATTGCGAGGGCCCAGGACGCGGCCCGAGCTCAAGACATTCTGGAATGAGGACGACTCTCCAGAGCTTCATTTACGTAATAAAGATGTTTATTCTCTCTCTCTCGCTGCAAGTATATGAGACGAAGATCTTGAAATGGTGCGGGTCTCAAGATTGCTACCGACCGGACATGGCTTCAGCGCAGACCGACTTCATGTCCGCTGTTGCCAAATGTATGCTAAAATTACTGGTTAAACATTCATTAGTGAAAAATGGTTAACAACAATTGCATTGGTCATTATATAAAAGAAAATTGACGTCCGGAACGGTTGGGGATATAGCCAGTTAATATTATAAAATTGTTCCTAATGCCCAATTCTGCATTATCCTTTTTTCTTTATTTCACTATTTTTCATAACTGAAGATAGTCGTCGCACAGGCACCCTGCAGGTTAACAGATATGCAAGTTATCGAGGACCTGTCGCCAATCACCGTATTTCAAACTGTGTGTACATATTTCCCCGATGGGCCTATGCGATCTATAAGCACTTAGCCTGTCCACTGGTGTCTGCAGCGGTCGTTGCACGATAATGAAGTTGACGTTCCGCGTCTGTACGCAAGAATAATGCTTAAAGAATCTCTCCCCATCGAAAACCATGCGAAATCACGAAGCGCTTTCGTGCTTTCGCAGCTTCTCGTTTAGTTAAGGCCTCTCCTAACGGATCGGTGAGAAACCGTCAAAAAAAAAAAAAAGTATTGCGGAGCCTGACCATCCGCGGCCGTGGTTCATAGTGGTGCCAGCGCGTGCTCGCAGTTGCTTGACCTATACTTAGTTCGCATTCATGCATCACTTAATACTGTCATTGAAGCCCTTGTCGATTATTTATTATTATTGGTTAATTCAATCGCGAGTTAGTTGGTTCCTATCTGTTAGCAGTTGATGGGAACCTCGGCCAGTATTCACAACAACTCTCGCACTACTATCTCGGTCTCTAAACGGAAATTCCAGCCAATTCTTATGCTCGACAAGTTATTAGTGAAAGCAGCTGGTCAATGGCAAAGAACACTTAGGAGCGAAATGTTTGTAAATTTGGTCCCTCACGAGTACTTATTCTACGACCGACTGGTGATGGCGGTCAGCTAACGACAACGAACGCTAATTGGAGTGATCCTTACTCGCATGCATTTTTTTATTGGTATGGTACAAGTCGAGCTTCGCTTTGAAAATTTGATACCGCATGCAACAAGTCATTGTAAAAGTTGTTTGTTGTGAAATGTTTGCCTTACGAGCGAAAGGGAATAGTAAGTTATTTGCAGCATATGTGCGCTAGTATATGGTCGCCAGGATACGGTATACGGTCACTAAGTACAGTTGCAGCACTAGTTCTCTCGTTTCTTGTTCATAAAACTCTGCGGTCGATGGCTGAACTGTGGGCACAGAGTCATGTGACGTGAGCAACAGTGCTTCCTCGCGTGGTACCATGGTTTCTCATGAACAACTATTCCAGTCCTTGTTGTTTAGAAAAATAGTTCATTTTAAGCCAGCAAACAAATTATATCAGCAAAACCTAAAACACCAATGGTCCAAACATAATTCCAACACAAATTGCGTTACGTTCTGGAATTATCACCTCTCTCTCTCTCAGGACGAACTGATGGACGAAGCCTTTCTTCACGCTGCCATTCTTCAAGTTCTAGCTGTATCAGTGACGAAGTCCTTCCAGGCGCGATGCAAGAAGCTCACTGATTCGTACAATGCGTCAAAGTAGGATAGCAAAGCGTGAAGCAACCTGCAGCTCGGTATATGTCCCGACCAATCAGAACCGCGGTTTCCGACGGATACTCACGTTGGCTTTGGCTTCTGGTCTCCTCCTAATCCCCGATCGTCGACGAGCTGGCACATTCCCAACCCTTTGTTGCCGAGTGTGTCGAAGCTTGTTTGCGCATCAAAGACGACCGGGGCTCAGGCCGGCGCCGTGGAACAGGTGGCCGCCGCCCGCAAAGGGCACAGCACTTGCGACGGCCGCCGAAACCACATGCTGCCGATGCCTTCCAACCTTCTCGGCCTTTTTTTCTCGATGTACGCACTCTCCCGCGACCCGCCGGGCGATCTTCGCAGAACGAGTGAGGCCGCTCTGGTGCAGATGGACGGTGGGTCGGCGGTGCAGGCACACACACTACGCGCTCACCTGACGCGCATTCCCGGGACACCGTTTGTGCGCTCGAGCGTCGGCGGAACGCGTATCCCAGGCAGGTGCGCGCCGTTGCGTTCGATCCGGCGCGCGCAGAGACTACTTTCGCTTTGCCCGCCGCCGGAACCCGGAGGCTTGGAGGCGCGCCTTGCAAGACTGCCGCGTCGCGCGCCGCGCGCGCTGCCGCCTGGCGGAGCGCGCCGGCGGCACCCTGCACGACGATTGTTTGCCGTCGCTTATTGCGACGACGCTGCAAGGGCGGGGACGACGCCTTGGGAGCCCGCTTGATTGTCAAATCGAAGATTTAAGGGATGTCACGCCTTCGGTACTAGCGTCAAGACTTGCCTAATACGGAAGGAAATTGAATGCTTTCCTCCATCGCGAAATCATGGAACGCCGCGGAATTTTTTTACGGGGGACAAGGAACTAGTTCGATTCGTGACGCCATAGTTTTCTTCACCGCAGTCTACACTATTTACTTATTCCTAGACAATGAGGAAAATATTGTGCCACCATGTAAATGAAGTGTAAACTTAGCCTATCTACAGTGCCAAATACGGCAAGGGCCATAGGCTTTTACAATGCTTATAGCTTTTCAGACAGAAAAAAAAAATACTGCCTTGAATTAGCAGCAAAGACCGTTTAGAGAACAAAAACTGCGTGGCAGCAGGGCAAGTGAGATAGATTTTCATGGAATCGGTCGCTGAATCGCGGCACACAGACAAGTATTGCACAAATGCAGTATGCGGTAAATGTTTTACAAAATACTTCAAAAGCATTTCCACTCCAACCCATGCATCACCAGAGTTCAACAATAAGTTAGTAAACACATTGAAGAGAAATGCAAGCAGACTAATAATAAGTATGAAATTCAACCGTGTGAAAGCACTAACTAATGCAGTGAGAAGCGACCGATGCAATATAGGTATATGTGGCATGTATAGAACATAGCCGTGAGAGAAAAACATTGGCGACGTTTAGGACTTAGTGCAGTCATTTGAGGGCAAAGCGAACGGGATTCAAAACCAGCCCCCCATCAAATACATGTAGCACCAGAGTCATCCAACACTACGTGAGAAGGAAAAGAAGAAAAAAAAACAACAACAAATAATGTATACTAAACACAACAGAAACGTAGTCTGCCGGCGTGTACGAGCATCGAGACGAGAACCGAATTCAAATGCGCGGTGATGTGATGCTCGATGGTCCATCGTTGAGGCGCGTAGGGCTGTTTTCGCTGCAGCTGGCGGGAGGCAAGAAAAGGATAAAAGCACTCGACAGTTCGCGCACCACCAGTTCCGGCGGACGGCTGACGTAACGTTTGAAGTGCGATGCGGTATAACACAACACAGACACAGTGGGCCATGACCCAAGCAAATCGTTTGGTTTGCACGGAAGACCGGCACCCACTAAAACGGGCCACCGACGCCAGGAAATAAGACTTAATGGGCGTTGTGGCGGTCGTGCGCCGAAAGCTGACGACGCATTATACCGCTACATCGGTACTAATGGCGCGCACGATGGACTGCGACAGCACGAGGACATTTATACGCGGCCGGACGTACAGCCGCCGGGGCAGTGGAATAGACAACGGGTCTCCACCCCGGGGAACGTCGGCACAGCGTCAGACGGGTTTGCACAGACAGCGATCGCAAATAATTAATGACGAGGTAAATCTCCGAGCGCCTAAATTATTCCTGTCAGGAAGGCGTCGAGATCGCCACTCGGTGAAGCTTGTCGACGCTGGCGAAAAGTAAAAGTGCTGGGTGCGCATACACCGGTGGTTTAACTCAAAGCAACTTGTATGCGAAAATGTCGACAGCCTTTCACACATGGTTTCACTACAGGGTGATGCATCAAAATGTCCGTGGTCAAAAAAGGCAAGGATGAAAAGCATTAGCCAAGCAGCAAGTGACCAGATAGTTCAATTGCTTTAAATGGTGACCCATTCATGATTGCAAGAGATAGGCTGGTTAAACGGCTTAAGTGGCCCGAAAATACACTGACGAAGGACAAGAATATCATATTACCGGTGGTAACTATACTGTTACTAGATGTGCAACGGTTTTGTCAGATATTAGGGTAAACCAGTGGTACGCCCGTTGCCTATATTTAAAAGGATCGGGCTCTAGCTAATAAGATCAACTTTTGCCCGAGTGCCTCGTATGCGTTAAGCTTCTCTGTAATCAGCATTGTAGAAACACACAAATTGGAGCAAAAGCATAGGGTTAGCGCTAAAGTCTTGAAAGCAGAGGCCTGTCAAGAAGCACGGAAAGATAAAAGGCAGTATAAAATACAAAAACGAGATAAGAAACGTGATACGGCGCCGGATCGTGCTAGAGCAACAGTCTAGGCTCGAGGAACTTGCAGCGTTCTTCTCGGCTGCTGTCGCCGAAGAGCGTCAGTCCATTCGGCCTGATGTGCACCACGGGAAACGCGTAGCCGGTGACGCGAGGCCACGGAGCGTTGTTCACGGTTGGGAGGCGGCTGGCGAGAAAAAAAGCGAGAGTGTATTACTTTTCGGAGCGCTGCGCGAACAAGGCTGGCATTGTGAAAAGGAGAATGTGCTTTCGGCAATGGTTCACGGATTTATGCAGAAACGTACGCTTCCTGTCTAAATCGCGTAAAGTACTCTTCACGCTCGAAGCGTCATTTCTGTAATGTTATTTCAAATGGCGCAGCTCTATGATACTTGAGATGCCACAAAATGTGTGTGCCGTAGAGCACTCGTAAATATTGGGCGAACTCGTAAATCTTGGTTATCTCCGGCGTGATTGTATAAGGCCTTATATGCCACAGCTGAAATATATACCGCATGTAAGATGTCGACAAAGCCAAGCCGATAGAGGGAGGGATATGATTCACGACTGGAAAATTGAACCGCAATCGTTTTCGAAAAAAAAAAAAAACACTACAAAAAGAGTGGACTCAGAAAATGGCAAAGTCCACTGACTATAGGTCCGAATGACTGAACCCTCGATGAAAGTTTAATTTGTTATTTGGAAGGGGTGTTCGAATTGTAAACTTTCTGATTTGAAGTAAGCTTGAATATTCTAGAGAAACTTTCTTCAAATATCAAATACTTTCTCATTTTATAAATTAGGTATTCAGGAAATGTGAAATTTGAGCTGAGCTCACTCCGGTCGAAAAAAAAAAAATAGATCGGCGGTTTTACGTGCTAGAACTAGGATATGAGTATGAGGCACCACGCTGTAGTGGGAGGCTCTGGATTAATTCTGACCACCTGGGGTTCTCAAACGTGCACCTAAATCTATATACACGAACGTTTTTGCACTTAACAAGCATTGAAATGTGGCAGCCACGGTCGGGGATTGCACCCGCCAGCTCGTACTTAAAGCAGCACAATGCCATAGTCGCTAAACCACCGTAAAATCATCAAGTGATATATATACATAGACACATACATGTGATGCTGTTCAATAAGACGTCGAAATAACTGAGCTGATTTTAAATGATAAACTGCTTTCAATTAGCTGGGCACCGCGACAATGACAAATGAAACAAAGAAACGGTGTGTTATTAGATGCAAGTACGGTGTTCGGATCACCGAAGGAGAGAAGTGTGATACTACAGCCTCGCAGATTGTTTCAAAAGGATGCAAACATGGTGAGATTGGCCAGACAATAAATTGAATAAACAAATTGCATATAGGCTACCTAAAGGCGAGCTATTCTGATTGAATGAGTGGAAATTCTTACGCAGAAGTTGTCTGCCCTATGCGTTCGCTCGGAAACTAACAAAAATAAATAAAGATGCATAAATAAATACCGCTGCGGAAGAACCGCAGCTATCCTGCAGCAGAATCATACTGAACAGTCCTCACATAAATCGTTAATTCTGTCTCCCTCAGGGCTCTAATGAGTGTTTTTATCCCTTATACCTTAGAAAGAAACGAATATTCTACTACTTCCTATAGTGAATTCTCGAATCGAATAAGAATCGAATAGCAGGTACTATTCGATTAGTATTGGATTGCAGAATTCACTGTTTGAAGTTGCATAATATTAGCAGCTACTATTCCATCCGCATTTGAAATTTCGAACATTCGCACATCCTATAGTATTTGGTAGGTGAAGAGTTATAAAAGAAACATGGTACTTTCAGCTTTGTTAGTTATTTAGGCGAATATTGCATCGGACATTGAAATTAGTGGGCCTTTGTCCATGAAACAGAATGGCAAAAAAGTAAAATATATATTCACAAAGAGTCAATGTGTATGGGAATGAAGGCACCTATAAAAAGAAATTGGTTCTATCAGTTTTCTTGCCACATAAAAATAAACATTACATTATTTGGTTATCAAGTAGAACTCCAGAATTCATTGTATAGAGGCTGTCCCAGCTATCATGCATCTCGTTCTTCAAAAAAAATAAAAATAAAAAAAAATTAAAAAAAACAGCACGAGCCATTCTACGCGAAGATAACCAAGGGCACCTTGTTCACAGTCGAGTAGAGTAGCCTCCAGTAATTTTTTTGCTGATGCCATTGAATTTAATAACAAATTTCAATAAACTGCGTTTTTAAATAATGCACTGAATGCCGTGCAGTCAATGAAGACTTTTTAGGAAATTGAAAGAAACTTAAAGCTGGCATGTTTTTCAACCAGGAACATTTTGCCCGATTATTTTTTCCGGCTGATAATGAAAGCACGCGAAAAATGAAAATTATCACGTGGCTAACCGTTCGCCCGCATCAAAAGGCAGCGCCCTCGACCAAGCTCCATAACAGTTAGTGGCGGAGCTGACGCTTTATCTGGCGCGTCCCGCCTGCGACAGCGTGGTGCCTTGGTGTTGATAAGGAATGAGTGCAGATAACTGGTGGTTGATGCGTCGTGGAACGAGTGCGCTCACACATTTATATCCTGCATACGTTTGTGATCGAGACCTGTTTAACGAACATACCAGTTTTGTTAAGGCTCATTCACACCGGCGACTGACAGTGGTCGCGCGACCAAGTTGGTCACAAAGCGACCAGTCGCAAATGGTCGCAAACGGTCGCTTTTCTCGAAAAGCGACCATTTTGGGCCAGTCGCTCAATGCTCTATTTTTCAGTCGCGCGACCGTGGTCGCAAACTTGCTCAACCAATCAGCGCCACACCGAAAGTGATGTGCACGTGTCGTCGTCCACGCCAAATGCAATGTCCGCGTCACGATATGCAGGCTACAGGCCGGTAATTGGTGTCTTGTCTTGTGATTCTGCGACGCAGCAGCTGCAGCAACTTGTCGAATGTACGCGGTCGCATTCGCTGGACCCAAAGGTGAACAGCGGGTGAACAGATTCGCTTTAATATTATGCACCGAATAACACGCAATGCAAACTAGGAAATTACAACTTGCTCTCGATAATACTTGTTGTCATGCGCACAAAGTTCGGGCAGGAGGCGGCTTGCGTGGCCGGTCACTTCACGCGAGCGGAGGCACGGGCGCACCCACGAGCGTCGAGTTTTCTTCGGAGGCTTCCGCGCTGCCACAGCTGACACCCCGGCGGAGTGTCAGCTGGGGCAGCACAGGGACGACGTCTTCCTGTTCGCTCGAATCAAAATCCAGCCATCGCTCGAACCAAAATCCATGGAAGTGCCCGCTAACTGCGTAGATCCCTAGAATTCTCGCTGAAGAACGAGAATGTCCGGGATTGCGACTTGCAGGTTGCGCTCAGCCGGGCTTGCCGGTGTGAACATCAGTCGCCTTCTGTCGCTTTTTGTTCGCGAGTCGCAAATGGTCGCGCGACCTCCTCAAGTCGCCCGGTGTGAATGAGCCTTTAATGTTTTGCTGTGTAGTCTTTTTCTCCGCATGTAAGCGCGTAAGTACCAATCTTTCACGAAATAAACATTCATTTGTTAGTAGACAGTAGCACTCTTGATGTATTCTCTTCCCTACGTCCTTGTCTTCTAGCAAAAACATTTTTCTTCTTGAATCAATATCAATAACTTGCTATTTCTCTTTTTATTAATAAGTATTTGTTCGCATGTCAACAGGGGGCGACGCGAAAAAGAAGAGTTTGCATTACGTGCGCCTGGATATACTGGAAATATCTGCTTGTCTTCAAAGCCTTCGGCGGTCTTTTTAAGCGAAAACATGACGATGAGTCCCAAAAAGCCAAACCCGTTGCTGCCTGCTTTCGCCGCAGTGTGAATGCATACCCGGTGGTGGCGAATGACGCCCATATATAGATGAGGGTGGCGCTAAGCTTGAACTTGTCGCTGACGTCCGAGTCGGATGGTTCATCGGGAAGAAACGTTCCCAGAGCCCGCCGTAAGTCTTCGTCCAGTTCCCGCCATCGTTCGAGGTCCGTGGCTGCCGCAACGGCCTTTGCCGATCGCTCGGGACGGGGCAGCACGAAGCTGCTGACACGGTTGAATTTCTGGGACAGGAACTGGCCGTAGAAGCGCGCGGGACACGCGTGGAGCACGTCACTCAGCATTATGGTGTCTGCATCGTCCTCATCGACAGCTGGGCGTGTCAACCCCGTCTGCGCCGCCTGGTTAAACGGCAAATTTCAAAGCTTCCATGTTTTGCGGCAAACAACCGAGAAGAACGGCATGGGTAGTGCTCACGTCTAAGCAAGAATGTAGGCATGCAAGGAATGTACACACATCTTCAACGTGTACAGGCAACACCACCACGTGAACGTCGTTATCACTGCGTGCGCCAGCTAAACTTTTACTGGCCGTGCTAATGAAAGTCGCCAACTAGCGTAACAACTCCTTCCTGAATGCGTACAGAACCTCTTCTGTCTAATATGCAGTTTTACAGAGAACTGCACCTTTCATATCGCTACAGCCCCATAACACAGAAGGTCCGGAGAATATCTTATAGAGAATATCTTTGGACAACAGTGTTGCTTTCATATCGTCACTGACTGTTTAAAAAGATCATGCGGGTTACTATTTCGCGCGACGAGTCTTCGGAATGTGTTCCCAGCTTCTCTACTACGCGATATACGAGCATCAGATGTCAAGTTGGTTGGAAACCTCATGTTGAACGAGCTAGCAAGGCAGGAACAAAGAGCTATTGCTACCAGCATACCAAATGTATTATCTGTGGTACCTTTTGGTAGTAGCGGATTATCTCCGTCGGTGATTCTACGCCCAGAAGGGTGAGGAAAGCCGTGGACAAGTGCAGTTGCTCTGTTTGCGCAAAGTCAGGCCTCAGCGTGTCTGCGAGGTTGTAGAGGTCGCCATCCGTGTGGCCGACAAGCAGGTCGATGCGGTTGGGCTGCAGGTAGACATCGAAGAATTCAGTGAGGAGAATGAGAACAACGAAAACAATTACCTAACTCCTTATGGCACAAATTTTGTTCTTGAATTAAGCTTCAATATACTCTGTCATTTGGATTAAAAAAGAAATGGCAAGCACGAAAAAAAAATGCCGGAGTAGTTTCTTTAGATGTATCGAAGTCGCTTCTCAAAACGTTGACTGACTTGTCAAGGTTTTATTTTGTTTTCATAGCACGACAAAACACTAAGGGCAAGAAATTATAAACAGTGGATGTCATCAGAGCCAACGTTTTGACATGGGTTCTTGTCTTAGTCAAGGATGAAGACAAGCCCCTATGTCGAACCATTGGCTCCAGAGAAATTCACTTTCATTTTATTAATTCATTTCGTGTTTTATTACACAATTACACAAGAAAACTAATGGTTAAGGTCTAAAGGCACACACCTGAACCTGGAAGAGTACTTTATCTCAGTACAATAAGTATTCTAAACGACATCAGTGACATGCTGACATGCATTGTATACAAAAGTTTGAATGTTATTGTATAAATCAACACTGAAGAAATTATACATGTCAATAAACATAATACATGTGTTAAAATTCTTGTTCAACTGCTGTTGATCACTTCAAGTCTCGAATTCACGTTGTACTGTAAACTTCTGTCTTAAGGACAGAAAAGGCACACAGTACATGCTCTGCTTATCAATTGACCATTAGTTAGCGTTATGCTAACTCTTCTCTTCTTTCAGTTATGCCGAAGCGGATTGAACAAGAACACTGGAAACGTGGATAATTTTGTTCTTGAAATCACACGCATTCCAGTAACGTACGCCGAATGAGCGACGTACGCTGGTTATGTCCTTGCGGTCGTAGGGCGGAAAACGCATCAGAGTTTGGTTGTAGGATGGAAAGAAGATCGGCCTTCCACGTGCACCACTTTGCACGACTTGCGCTGCACTGGCGTTCCGTATGCAGTCCAAAACAGAACGCGTTTTGTTGGAGTCGCAGCTTAGCCGTTCAGCCAAGGTCGCCAGATTAGCCTTGGCGTTGATGGTGTTGTCGAAGTACCTGCGAACAAAGTTTCACTGCTGTAAAGTCACGTATACCTACTTCGTTTCACCGACGAAGCACTGAAATTGTTGGTAGGTCGGGCAACTCACTTTTACATTTTGAGATAGTTGTGAACGCAAGCTGTTGTACGGAAACAATAGCGCGGTTTGGCAACTGAATTAATTTTCTCTTCAGTGGCGTGGCCATCACAAGCCAGTAAATTCTTGGCTGTACTCTTGCATTGGGTTTTACTTTAAACGAATTGACAGTAGCACTGGCTATATCTTCGCGTGAAAAAAATAAAGAACAATACAAGTTACCGAGATATACAAGTCTATCTTAAGTCTCGAATTCGCGTAGCGGAGTATAAGAATGCCGTGAAGAGTGGCGCAGCGAAACCGGAAAAAGGTGCAGATCCCAAGTGGGAATCGATGTTATTCGAAGCAGTTTGCAGGTAGCTGGCTGTTCAGCATCGTTTGGGTGTCCGCAAAGCGTTCAGCAAAGCGTTACCAGGTAGAAAAAAAGGCGGGAGAACGGGGACCGATAACGGAGATGGTGCATTCTGTCAGTCTCCAAGCGCTAGCTGACACGAGAGAAGAATGTGAGAAACTGGCACATGACGCGCGCACCAAACGTCACAGAAGAGTTAGTCGACTTTGCCAAGAGAGGAGTATGCGCGCGAGTGTGGCTTAATGGTAAGAGTATGGGGCTACTGTGCTCGAAGACAGAGGTTCGATCCCCGCATCAGTGACGCATTTCTTTAATTTTGGTAAACAAGCCCGAACCGAGGTGGGACAGGAACCACAACTTAGCGGGGAAGAGGCCGCCGATTGGAGCAAAATACAGACCGGGGTATTCCCCCATCTAAAAATGCTAAACGCCATGTATCCCACTCGCTATAGGGCCAAGTGCCCTTGGTGCGGTGGCATACCTACCCTAATACGTGTAACCTGGGAGTGCGCTAAGCACCCTGATAGACCAACTAACAATATCACAATGAAGCAGTGGGAAGCACAGCTCGCCCGTTCCGACTTGGCAGGACGAAAGTCCTTAATTAGCCAAGTCAGGCAGGCGGCAGAGGCAGTGGGCACCTGGACTAAGGGGCTCCGCGACCACCGCTCCTGAAAACGTTTGCCAGTCAAATAAAGTTTCTCTCTCTCTCTCTCTCTCTCTCTCTCTATATATATATATATATATATATATATATATATATATATATATTGCTCATGATTAACAAATATCGAGCTCCTCGGTTTCCCTTCTTTCGTTCATTCATAGCGAGGGTATCGAATCTGACAGCTTTTAAGTCATTAGGCAGCATACGTGGGTTTTGTAGCCACGAGCCTGCTGTCCTAAGTTCACGCCTGACGTGACGCCATCAGGCAGAAAAAAAAAAGGAAAACGATGTTCAACATCCACCCACCATGGCTCTGAGTGGCGCTGGCTAGCACTTCCAGGGTTAGATCTAGAAAACGTAAAAACCCAAGTTAGTAGACGGATTGATGACCGTCGTCGTAGCACACTTGGTAGTGCAACCACGCGTAAGGCGGATGTTGTGGGTTCGGCTCCCACCGGCGACATGTTATCTTTTCGTGCACTATTATTTCTTTTTTCTTTATTATTGTGTACATCTCATTTCAACCACAGTTAATGACTCCGATGCTTTCCTTGACTTCATTGTCTGTTGGCTTTATGTGGTCATGATTAACAAATTTCGAGTACCTCGGCTTCCGTCATCCTTCTTTCTAATATATCAGTGAAGTAAAGAGTAACCGGAGCCGGCACAGAAGTAGTTCAAAAAATAGAAGCACGTAGCACGTGCTTCTATTTTTTGAACTATATATATATATATATATATATATATATATATATATATATATAATATACAGATGAGTGCGGTAACAATACAAAAAGAAGTGAGCGAGACGTCAGTGAAACGTGTATTTTTATCCATCGTATAGTACCTCGTGAATGGTGTCTCGTTGATGAGAATGGCCCTGCTGACGCTAAAGACTTCCTGGTTGTGCAGCAGGTAGCCGACCGCAGACGCCCCGGCGTTATGACCCAAAGCGACTATGTTCGCCGCATCGCCGCAGAAATAAGGCGCGTATCTGTAAGCAGTAATGGAATGGGGTGATAAGCTCGAGCTTAGGTAGGCGCTAAAGCCTTTGCTGGCACATATCTTGTTTCTTATATATTCGCAGGTGGATAACTAAGAGCAACAATGGTTTCATCACGTACTGCTTTTCTTAAGAAGTTGGAGAGAAGTAGTCCGGGCAATAAAATGGTGCTCAGCCTAACTGAGCTCCATGTGAGCAGCAAACGTTGACACAGACAGCAAAGGACGATATATGTAGTTGTCCCCGCTTCTATAATGTTCTCTGAAAAGCGTCATACGTAGTCACCTGCGTTAAGGTCGCCTGTATAAAGCTGAGACGAAGGGACCGATGGGCTAAGTGGCGCCCCCCCCCCCCCCCCCCCCCCCTCGATTGCCTGGAAGCTTGAATGAAACGTACCGACTGGTCTACGAGAGCTGAGTTTTTAAACATTTACGCATTACACTGGAGATCGATGTATAGTTCAATCAGGCACAATCCTTATCGATTTTATTTAATGCCATGTATGCTAAGAGTCACTTGGAGTTTTGTAAACAAGAAGTTGCCCTAATAACCTCGCATTGCGAGGAAGATCAGGTCGCGTGTAATTGCTAGATTCCAAAGTCAAAGTTTATCTGACATCACACGTACAGATATACATGATACGATGTCAGAGACACAGACAAAAAGCTTTAAAAATTGGCTTAACGAAGGTCCGTGCCCTGTGGATAACTCTTATTCCCGAGATCCGTACAGCTCTCATTAAGTACAAATCTCTGCCTGCAATCAGCCTTCGTACATCGGTTAGAATGCTAGAAGACAGGCCGCTCAACTCCTGACTTTGCTACCTCGTCTTAAAACATACTGAAGCGCCTACTGCGATTTCAGATATCTATAACTGTTCTGTGCAACCGACTGAAAGTCAGGGGTGTGTTTGCGCCTACGAGGTCTGTCGTGTTGTTTTTTCTTGTTTACTACCCCTTCGCACTTTATCCCGTATGCAGAGTTCAAGTGTGCCACTACAAACGGTTTAGAACACGACCTTTGATGTCCTCTTGACCACTACCTACATTGTTGGTGAAATAGGCACTCGCGCAAGGGCGCTGTGTTTCGCCTATCATTCTTGTGCACATACCCTTGTTTTCCTAAGTGCTTCCCACATGTCCGCTTGTACATCATCGTCGTCGTCATCATCATCATCATCGTCATCATCATCACCTCTTTGTGTCCACTGCAGGACGAAGGCCTCTCCCCGGGATTTCCAATTACCCCTGTGTTGCGCTAGCTGATTCCAACTTGCGCCTGTAAATTTCCTAATTTCATCACCCTCACTAGTTTTTTTCTTCGTCTTCCACTGCGCTTCCCTTTCCTTGGCACCCATTCTGTAACTCTAACGGTCCGTCGGTTATATACCCTACGCATTAAATGGCCTGCCCAGCTCCATTCTTTTCTCTTAATGTCAACTAGAACATCGGCTATCCCCCCTAGCTCTCTGATCCACACCGCTCTCTTCCTGTCTCTTAACGTTACGCGTAACATTTGTCGTTCCATTACTCTTTGCTGTGGTCCTTAACTTGTACTCACGCTCCTTTGTTAACCTGCAAGTTCCTGCCCCATATGTTTGCACCGGTATAATGCAATGATAGTACATTTTCTTCTCAACGACAGTGGTAAGCTCCCAGTAAGTATTTGGTGATGCCTACCGCATGCACCGCTTGTACGATTATCCCTAAATAAGTGCGCTTCGCTCTTTCCTTCGGCAGTCACTAGCAAAGGTGCAATCCACGCAATAGCCAAACGGACTTGGCCTCGGTAAACCTCTTCGGGTATAGCTCTCTCTCTCTCGTTGCTGTGCGCAAGGGTATCGTCCGTATACGCACGTTCTAGTCCAATTCAGCGCTACGACGAGGTCCGAGAGGCCCACGTTGCCCGGCGCTTCGGGCGGTGCGTTGAGGAATCCCATGGCTCCGAGCCGGTAGTGCGGCGCCACGACCACGACGTCTCCGAGCGCAGCGAGGCAACGGCCTTCGTTTTCGGCGTGCGACATCTGGAAGAAGTGACCGTGCACCACGAAGAGCACCGCTCGCGGGCCGGCTTCGCAGCCACCTGGCGGCTTCCAGATGCTCAGCGTGAGACAGTCCTCGCGTCCCTGATGCGGATCCGAATCGACCTTTTCCCTTTCGCCGCCTGCGATACGTATGCGCAAGCAAGCGAGGAAGCAAAATTACTGTCACGTGCCCGAAGATGGAAACAAATAATGCTGTGAATGAAGCTGGCAGTTCGGACATTATTTTGAAAGCACGCCACTTGAGAACCACGGCGTCACAAACCCGTTAGGGCGACGCCCATCAATAATGCGGTAATGTGTATTAGTTCACTAATAGAAGATAGCGCCACTACTAATTTTAGGTATCTACTATTATAAGAGATCGGAAATCCTAGCGTTGGTAGCTTCGAAAGCGTGGGAAACAGTACAAAAAACGTGGACAGAGACTAGAAATACATGACACCGTAGCACACCTTCTAAGAGCGAACTATAACCTCGAAACCTTTAGCGATCTTGTGGTAGCTCTTGCACGCATATATTTACCAAGAAAGGTTGATCGTTTTTGAAGACCCACATTCATAGCGACCTATAACAGCAAGCAATTGCGAGCGCCACTCTCGTCTTGAGAAGGAAGAACGCTCACCGGTGCGAGGCCTTATTGTCTTGTTGCCCTGGAGGCAAGGCGCTGGTGGGCGAGTGCCATCGTAGAGGGAATGGGCACCGCCGTCGGTAGCTGCGACGGCCTCGCGGAAGCGTAGGTCACCCACTGGCGGCTGGGCGAATGGCACGCCACGAAAGGCGTACACTAGGCGTCCCCTGCAGCTCATGACAGAGCCAAGCACGGTGCCAAACGGGCCGTGGATGAGCAGGTCGTCTTTCTTGGGCGACAGGTAGCGGAGTAGGAGAACCGTGGTCACGGCCAGCGTCAGGATGGAAGCCACGACGTAAACCAGACAGGCCGTCATGCTCCCGTGGAGTGATCCACTGTTTGTGATCGAGCATTTGTCTCATCGTCGTGACTGTTCCGGTAGCATTCTACTGCCGTCTGTTCACGACAAATATGCACCACTGCTAGAGTCGTTAAGTTGAGTGGTTGTATAACCAGGATGTTGCTGAGGTGCAATAACAATAGCGCCATAATATTTCTACCTTGAGCTATTCTTTGATGCTCGTGCCAGTCAAGCACAGTCAAGCAGAGTTTTGGTAAGGTTATACAGACTGCAACATACACTGCAAATTATTTGGGACACCTGCTAAATCGTCATACCCCTTGTACAAGTGACATTTTTCAGTAATCTTCCGTACGATATCACTGATGTGAATCTGAGGCTATAGGCAAAAAAAAAAAAAAGAATAACTGAAAAAAGATGCAGGAGATCATGAGGCTTTCCAAAATTACAGCCCGATTTCCAGCAAGGATCTTTTTTTTTCTACCAGATGTATTCATTTTAAATAACGCTTGTATAACGCTTTCGAGGGCATATTAAATTAATTGCGAAGCTGATTAAAACCCTTTCTGTACCGCTGATGAGTATAGTCGTCATGGGGAAAAGTATTCTACATGTGAACAGATGATGATCCCATCCGTAAAATTGTTTGTATAGTTGTGGTTTTTGACACTAGATGACCTGCACGTAATCTTTCTCATAATTTTTCGCTGCTTGAACGCTTGCACTGATACCTGGCTTGCCTGCACGTCTAATCTCACGGAAGCTTGGTATAACTTTTGTTATTTCCTGCGGCATGGAAAGGATTAAGCCAGACATTGTAAATTTTGTATGAACATCAACCATAATGTGCCGCCCATTTCCACCAACTGTATAATAGGTGTACTGCATCAGAATGGAGAACTGGGTGAGTAGGTGAACCGTTTTTTGTATGGTGGCAGCGCTGCTGGGACGACTGGAGAAACATATCCTGGACATGTCCTGGACAAGGACTTTTCTCAGTCCTTGTCCCAGCATCGCTGCTACCATAAATATGATAAAAGTGCCTTTCTCACTTTGCCTCAGTGTGCAAAACATATACGTCGATTGTAAAACACACGTAAAACCCTTCGAGGTGCCTGTAAATATACTTTACTGCGGAGGCTCTCATTATACCAGACACTTCACTCTGCCAGCAGTTGACCTATGTCATGGTCCGACAGTTTAACGACAGTTTTTTAAGCTGTCACAAAACTGTTCTGCTACCGTATGTTTACTTCATGCTAATGAGTTTAGGCTTAGTTGCGCAGATGATGCACAGTCACTCCACATCACATTCCTCTTTTACAAAAGCCACAAATTCATCGGGCAGCAATGCTTAGAAATCATTAATCTTGAATGCCTCAATGTGCACGACTACACGCGTGCTATAATGTACACACAACTTTCGTGTTGAACAGATAATTGGGTAGATGACCCAGTAATGTTTATATAAAGATGCATAAATGTTTCAAAAATATTTCGGCATTTGATCGAATAAAACAAGCGTGACGCAACACGGAATCCCATTCAACAACAATTTGCTGCGATATCATACTTTCAACGCAGAGGCCTGTTGATGCTAACTGTAGTGACAGAAAGTTGTCAGTGCGGTGAGCATGTCATTCCTCGTGTATTAACACGAAAGTGATTTATGCCGGGGTCCACCAAGACTTTACTGACGTATTTCCGTCACGGAAATACGTCACACGAACATACACGAACATAATACAAAGAAAGAAACCAGAAGAAAAAGTTCCACAAACATGCAAAATTTGGAAATCGAACCCACGACCTCTCGGTTCGCGACGATAGATCGCCGAGCGTTTAACCCATTGCGCCACAAACGCATTTGCAGAGAGCTACACAGACGCGCCTTATATATCTAACACTCCTCCGTGTACCCGCGCTCTTGCTCGGGGCGGTGCCGCCGCCTACGAGCAGAAAAGAGAAGTACTGCATTATGACACTAACGCGCACCGACAGTGAACGCTTCGGTGGTCTCAGCACTACGACGCCTCGATGCCAGCATTCGAAGGGACGCTGGCATCAAGAAGCACTACCAACGCGTTGGTAGGTGGCGTTCACCGTACTCAGCACAGCGGAGCGTGGCCTCCGCAATTAGCTCTGAAAATGTTTCTGAAGTTGATCGCGGAGGCTGCAATTACGACGCGCTGTACGCGCTGATTTGACTCGGTGACGATTCAGTTACGTGCTTTGTCTTGCGCGTTGTATTAGTGTGTCAGTTACGTGCTTCGTCTTTCGCGTTGTGCTAGCGTGTGCAGCGTAGTGCAGCTTCCATATGCACGACGGTTGCTCATGGTCATCGACGTTGGTAGTCGTGATGGAGGAGACGTGCCACCAGGCGTCAGCGTGGGTGCATCAACGCCTAAGGGCGCTTTAGCCACAAAACACCAATAGACATTATATATCAATGTGCAATAAACATTACACTACTTCTGTGAAGACACGTTTCACTTTCGTGTTCTATACCGATTCCTATATAAGAGGGATCAACCACATTTTTATATACGGCTCGCGTTGGCACAGTGAACCGCGAGATGACGGTGTCAGACATCGATGCATGTATATGGCTGTAAATGGGTGAAAGAATGTATAAATGGGCCCGGCTCTTATGCATGGAGTGCTCTAGCGAAGTGTACGCAGCAGGTTTCGATCTTCAAGAACTCATTAAGCAGTTCTGGGGCGTGTTTTCAATTAATTTAATTTTCAATTTTACGGACGCTCGAGGCGTGTTCCCGCCGTCGCCGCCATCGTTGTCGTGCTGTCCCGCTAACGGCGCACGCGTTACTCGCACGCAGTGGGCGTTTGGCTGCAATAACGACGAAGCGAAGTGGACGCACGGTTAACGCTGCGCTCAATCACTTGGGTAGAAGAGCAAGGGCAGCGTTCTGCCTTCCGCTGCTGACATGAGGGTTGCGCTCACGCACTCTACACGCACACTACGTTCCTGCTGAGCTGCTGTGTGTATACTCTGGTCTGAGCAGTACGCGCCAAGCTAACGTTACCTAACATTTAACCAGGCGACGACTAACGCCGATGGTTCCCCGTTGGTCTCATTTCGCGCACCGTCGAGGTGAAATGCCTGCAACGCCGCTGGCGGCGCTCATCATGCCTAAAGGCCCATGATATTTTTGCTTTTTTTTTACATTGAAGCTGTTCATGCGGACCTTGCGTCGTGGTTGGCGTTGCGCTAAAAAGGGGCCAAGTGACCTAGCGGAAGAGGAGAGGAAAAGATCTCAACAAGGGGAAAGGGGTTGCAGTGACCCCTTTTCCCCTATGAGAATGCTGTGAGAGGGTGCAGATGAAAAGGAGAATGGGGAGGGGGGTTGACTAAGTCGCGCCGTCCAATATTCGCGTTGGAAGGGAAGACCGTGAGGCGCGCCAATCAATGGCGGTGTACGAAAAAGTAGGTCAACAGAGGAGTGGGTTGTGAGAGGAGTTCGCGTTAGCGTTGGTTGCATATACGGAGCTTTGGTCAAATACTCTTGCCTGGGAACGTCGTAGAAAAAAACTCCCGTTTAAGGGGACGCTAGCACAAACGCGTTGGAAACGTGCAGTACTTTCTAGTAAGGGGGAGCGGCCACAGCGTCTTACGCAGCCATTTACATATGCCGGAACGTGCACCGCGTTTGCCGACGCCATCACATGACTGCTGAGAGAGTATACCCCCCGTATTCATAAACGCTCCTCGACTTGAACTTGACTTGCCACCGCTTTGGGCAGCGCGCTCGAAACGCGTTGAAGGTAAGGTGGAGAGGCCACAGCGTCTTACACCAGCTTCTTACACGGGCCGTAACGCGCTAGCACAAATGCGTTAGAAACGCGCTAGAAACGCGGCCTTTCGTTAATGTTGGGTATTTATAACCATCGTGGTGCGTTTGTCCATGTCCGCTTCGTGGCGTAGTGGGCTAACGCCGCGCGCTCGGAAGCGAGGGGTCCCTGGTTCGATTCCGCGCTACGGACACAACTTCGGAATTTTTTTCTCATTTTTCTTAGACTGGTTACACACTACTACTACTACTACGACGGGGACGGAACGGGTGCCGCCATGAGGAGCTTCGCCCCTAAAAAGAAAGCGTGAGGAACGCGCTAGGAACGTCGTGACCCGTGGGCGCCGACACGTCCCATCTCCCACAAGCAACGCCGTTCGGGCCAGCCAAGCAGCCGCGAATGCACAGCTTCGCTGTTCGACCATCTTCGGAGTGGAAGGGACGGTGATTTTTTCAAAAGAGCACGAAATCTAGGGACTTAATCACGCCAGCATTGTGAGACGCCTGGTATCTGCTTAGACAGTGTTCCTTCTGTCCAGCAGCAGTTGCCTTTCGTGCTGCGTCGCGCCAGCATGTCGAACTACGTATTGATAGAACACCGTCCGAGGAGTTCCAGCACAGCTGTAACCCGGCCTCGGCCCTGAATGTTTTCCTTTAGGCAGGTATTTTATTGCTCGACATATTTAGCGTGAAGAAGCTCTCAGGAGCATGATACAAAAAGAAAATTTTTAATTTTACAATTTTTAGCAAAGTTAAGGATATGGTGTCAAATGACGCCACCAGGGCTCAAATGATGTGAATCAGCACGTGATTTATTCTTTGATGAACGTGCAACTTCCTTATATTTTATAATGCAGGGACTGAGAAAGTTGGATTTTATTGCCGTCAAACGTTATGTGGGCTCTTGAAATGTTCAAACATGGAAGTATAACTGTACCAATTAAAAGAAGCTTATCAAGGTGCTGAGACTTCCTGTTCGAAACTTCGAAGTCACAGTTCGCACTGAGTTCTTTATATTCGTAGGCCAATCTCTTCGAAGCGATCTTCGGTTTCTTTCTCATCTTGCGAAAAGGTTGGACACAAGAGTTCAATGTCTTCATTGTTTTTGTTGATGAATAATCTACGTGCACCTCAATGTCATATGAAGGTTTATTACATTTTCAGCTAAATAACAGTCCCGAACGTGTAAGTACGCCGAAAAACAACAAAAATGACCACTCTGCTTCCAGAAAACGCTTCGGTAAACATATAAAAAAAATTGACTGCTCCCAATCAGTTTTACCATCACTGAGCCCTGGTGGCGTCAAATTACCACAGCGCAAAATTAGCTATTATATGAGTCGCGAAAATAACTTTGCTGATATTTTTTTGAGCGACTATTCAACGTATCTTTATTGTACAAAAAATTATGAAGCCAGATGCCCGAGTTGTTTGGCGCTGACGACGTCCTAAAGTGAAACGAAGAGTATTACTGCACTATTGATTTTCCTAATTTCATTTTTCTGCAAAACAATGATTGTCTTGCACTATTCGACCTAAACTTCAGGCGATTGCGCCAGCACTTTGCTGGCTGCACGTCGAAAGCTTAACTTTTTCTATTTACTTTGTTTCATGAATTGTGTGGGACGTTTTCTGTAATGTCACCACGTGAATCCACCAGGGCTGAAAGGGAGTAAACCTTGTTATGCGGTCAATAGGGTTCGCCCTCCCGAGCTTAACTGCCAATATACTTTTTGCGATTCCCACCACGTTGGACTTCTATACCGAAAGCAGGACATCTAACCGTTACTAAACCGGAAACCGAAAACCGGGATAAAGTGTTATTTCGTCGCGAACCGGAAATGAACCGAAACGTTACAATTCTTTTTCACTCCGGAGAAAAACCGAGAAGAAAAAAAAATACAATTTCATTCGATGTGGGCCACCTTCTCTGAAGCTTTTCGCCCATGCATTGCCGGAACTTAATGCTCAACTATAGTATATCATACCTCTTTGCAAAAGCACACGAGCTTGTCGTGATTTTACAACTGACAGTACCGCTAGCACTTTATGCAGTAAAATGCGGCACTCACGCTGTTTATATTACTTGCCTCATTTTATTTCACCTTCTGCCTTTCTCCGTTAGCGCAGTGTGCAATGTTTCCAACATGAAATTGCTCAGTGACACGCTTAACGGAACACTGCGTACTTAGCGCAATGGCGTCTTTATCGTTCTTGTATACGAATCGGCACATTGTCGTGTTTCCTACTATGTAAGCCATATTGCCTCGCGTTGCACAGACCTTCCGGTGTGAATAAGTACCAAGTGAACAAGAGCGCTCGTACCGGCGTGTTTCTTCGGTCGCCTTGTGCCTGTAGAAGCTCCAGAATGTCTGTAAGGAGGCAGACTGCATGAAGTTTCCGTGCGGGGTGCCCGTGTCAACCACCGTGGGCATCGCCGAGCTGGCGGGAACTGGCGGTCTATCGCATGCCTCCTCCTGTAAGTAGCGACGCTGGAGGATCGCCTTTGCGGCGGCCACCTCAGGGTCCGTGTTATTCAGTTTCTCGGACAGCTCCGGTGGAATCGAACCGGCGCGATGCATTCTCTCTTCTTCTCTGAGCCAGTGCAGGTCGCGTGCTTACGGCGCATGTTATTGCCGTAATCTTCTTTGTCCTTCATTACCCTTTGAGCGTGCCGGCTTTGTACATCCCAGCGCATCGTTTGCCCCGTTCCGAATTGTGCTAATCTAATGCTGGAACTTTTTTTTTTCGAACCTAAGGTATATAGTATATGTGCCAGTAACTCCAAGGCTCTACCTCTACCTACCTTGACGGCTGCTAAACTCCCCATATGACGTTTTCGTGGATGCAAAGAAAACAACAGTTCGTTTTTTAGACTTTGAATATGTTTGAATATGTTTGAGTATGTTTGAAAAACTTCTTGGAGTACGCTTAAGCTCCTTTGAGACTGGAGCGTGATAGCGTTATTGGACGCCGTTGACGCCGACACCGACATCGTATTTTCTCCGACATCGGGCCTGATCAAAATTTAGAAAGGCTCGGGCTTCAACATTCCCTTCAATGTTGCCTAGAACCAAAGTAAACACCATCAGAACTGGAGGACGCTTAAGCTTCGCCTTCAAGCGTGGAACGCGATAACATTTAAAGATCCCTGGCTGCTTGTCAGGCTCCTTTCTCGTATATTCAAATTACAATCCGACGCTATCACATCTGTAGGTTGTGGTTAAGTCGTACGTTACGATTTTTTTGACGGATTTTAGTTTGAGAAATTCAATTTTTGTTCACTAACGCATTGCGCCACGCGAAGGCCCACCCGGTCGCGTATTTCCATTTGCTAGTAGGTACAGCGTTTGACCGCTGGCGCCTCGCTGCGCCGCTCGCGCGTACCATGTTTCGAGCCGCCGCCGTTGGAACGGAGGAGGCGTTGGGCTGGGCTGGTGGTGACTTAGCCTGCTGTTGGGATCGGTGGTATTATAAACGCATCACTGTTTTGATGTTCCAAATATAATCTCACTATCAGGGAGGGAGCAGTCTACCTGACTGGAGCAGTATTTTTTTATTTGGGGTGTTGCTACGCTGCGCTCCGCAACACCCCAACGACCGCCGCTTCGCGTCGGGGCCCGGCACCACGGCTGCCGCCGTGGCGCCGGGGTTCAAGCGACCGCGCTGGCAAACAGTGAGAGAAAAAAAGGGAAAAGCGTGATATTAAAAAAAGAATTTAGTTAGAGCGGGTTTCGAACCCGCGAACGCAAGGTCCCGAAGCGAGCGCCGTAACCACTCAGCCATACAGCCACGCTTCCAAAGGTTGCATTCGTGCAAACCATATCATTGCGTTCGAGCGCCCTCGGTGAACGGAACCACCTACAAACGCGGTACGTGCGAGCGGCGCAGCGTGGCGCCAGCGGTCAAACGCTGTACCTACTAGCAAATGTAGTGTTGCCACCCGGTCGGGGTGGTTCGGGATGATGTGGTTTGGCAGAATTATTTCCACCAGACGAAGATGCCGGATTTTCTGCGACACTGGGCCCTTAACGCTGTCGCGTTAGTAATATTTATGCACAAGGAGGCTCGGCAATGCGTAGTTGTCCTTCTGGAACTAGAGCTAAGATGATCCGCCGTGGTAGCCCAGTGGCTATGGCCCTGCGTTGCTGAGCTTGGGGTTGCGGGATCAATCCCTGCCGCAGAGGCTGCATCCTCAAGGGGGCGGAGGGAATAAATAGAACACGAAATTGAAACGTGTCTTCACAGAAGTAGTGTAATGTTTATTGCACATTGATATATAATGTCTATTGGTGTTTTGTGGCTAAAGCGCCCTTAGGCGTTGATGCACCCACGCTGACGCCTGGTGGCACGTCTCCTCCATCACGACTACCAACGTCGATGACCATGAGCAACCGTCGTGCATATGGAAGCTGCACTACGCTGCACACGCTAGCACAACGCGAAAGACGAAGCACGTAACTGACACACTAATACAACGCGCAAGACAAAGCACATAACTGAATCGTCACCGAGTCAAATCAGCGCGTACAGCGCGTCGTAATTGCAGCCTCCGCGATCAACTTCAGAAACATTTTCAGAGCTAATTGCGGAGGCCACGCTCCGCTGTGCTGAGTACGGTGAACGCCACCTAGGTGGCGTTGGTAGTGCTTCTTGATGCCAGCGTCCCTTCGAATGCTGGCATCGAGGCGTCGTAGTGCTGAGACCACAGAAGCGTTCACTGTCGGTGCGCGTTCGTGTCATAATGCAGTACTTCTCTTTTCTGCTCGTAGGCGGCGGCACCGCCCCGAGCAAGAGCGCGGGTACACGGAGGAGTGTTAGATATATAAGGCGCGTCTGTGTAGCTTTCTGCAAATGCGTTTGTGGCGCAATGGGTTAAACGCTCGGCGATCTATCGTCGCGGACCGAGAGGTCGTGGGTTCGATTTACAAATTTTGCATGTTTGTGGAACTTTTTCTTCTGGTTTCTTTCTTTGTATTATGTTCTATGACGTATTTCCGTGACGGAAATACGTCAGTGAAGTCTTGGTGGACCCCGGCATAAAACACTTTCGTGTTAAAATAAAAAAATGTCACAGTTTCGCCCTAAGGGCGAAGCAATGAATGCGATAGCAACACAGCAATGTCATACGAAGTAAGGTGAGCGGCTTTGGTAGCAACAACACGCAGAACTGTTGTCGACGCCATCGGCGTTTTGCCCGCGTTAGCTCAAAATGCGTGCGGCGTTGGTGACTGTTGCTGGAGCCTCTGATATAAATAGGCACTTGGTGCCGCAGCTAAACGTCGCCTCCCTTCCCTCCCCCTCCCCCACGGCCTCTCGCGCGTCCGAAGAAGGCGCGTTTGCTCTACATATATGGTGATTGTAAAGGAGAAAAGAGACGCCTACTTCTGCAGCCCTTAAGCGAGCACGGCGCAGAACGCGCGTTTGTTCTCCGCCGTGCGTTCACTCCCCGTGAAAGACGCGCCCCTCGCGCCCTTTCACTCGCACATACAGCGTTCGGCGCGCGGCGACGATTTCATCTCCAAATGACGTCATACGGAACCTCACGGCGACGGCGACGGCGACGCCGACGGCAGAAATCTGCTTTTGAGTGTCCATATAATTGCTATCGCAATAATAAACGCTGGTGTGCCGTGCATCGAGTGCATGTTAAGGAACCCCAGCTGGTAAAAAGTATTCCGAAGCTCCCCACAACGGCGTGCCTCATAACCAGATTGTGGCTTTGGCACGTAAAACCCCGGAATTTAAATTACCTAGATTCTTTACAGCGAAAGCTGTATATGGCAATGCGAAACGAAAAACCGTTCGTGCTATGTTTCGCTAAGCGTATCCATTGGCTGCGCCATCAGTTACGTCGTTCTCGACGTCGCACCCAAGCGCGCGCGCTATTGGCAGCGCCGTTAGTGACGTCGTTAGCGAACGCGTTCCCGCCATTGCCACGTTAACGCTGCTCTGCCCGCAACGCCTTCTCCTCGGTTCGATGTTGTCGCATGCGTTCGATATGTCGAGTTAGCTCGGCGTCGTGGTTAGCAGCACCCGGCCGCCATTGGCGCTTGCGTTCCACTAGAAACACAAACACATAACCAATAACTGAGAAACGCTTCAATACAGCGTCGGGATTAACCCACTGATAAACTCCGGGGCCGTACGTTTCAGCTGCGCTGGTTAACCATCTGTACCGAGTGCTTGGGCGGTGGTTTTTTTAAAGCTACGATTCAATCGTCCTTAGAAAACTGTGCGTAATGTTAAGCCAGCTGCTTCAGACCTCTTCATATATAGGTCTGTGTACGACGGCGTCTTCAAGTTTTTTGTCAGCACGGAAGCATGCATATATGAACCAGTATTTTTCGTTATGGTACATTTTAATAGGCGTTCCCCTATCATTGTACTGTTTCAGCACAAGCTTTGCGGAGGTTTTGTGCATATTCTTTATCTTTCAATTGACATTGGTGGTAATAACGCGGCACGAGTACTGCTATAGAGAAACTTAGTTCATTTCACTTGCGTGCGTGCGTGCGTGTGCGTGTGCGTGTGTGTGTGTGAGAGAGAGGAAAACTTTAATGAAGAAGAGAAAAATGCTGGTCTGATCCGCGGCCACCCGTGCGTTCTGTACCATTTCCGTCCTGCATGAAGGTTTGAGCAGATTTCATTTTACCGTCAAGCGCCATTTATGTTTTGCCCGTCAGACAGCGCTTTATGTTGTGCGTGCGATAAAATTGCGTGCGACATGGACGCCATCTGGCAATACATCGGGCATGAGCTTGTGCAGAGGGTTTCCTTCCTCCATGGCAGAGGGCGTGTCGGCGCGCAGTCGGGGAACGTCGTGTCGGCGCGCATGCATGGCATTTTCAGCGCAGCTTGAAACTAGGGTCTTTAGAGTTACGTATCTATGTATTTTCTAATAAAGGAACACACCTCCTAATACTTACCTATGATGTTGCGCCTTAGAGTAATATTTACTTTGTGATCGATAAGTTCACAAGTATGAGCCGAGAGAGTGTGGGCGGTAAGAAAACTTTTTAATGACCAAATTTTGAGTTTAACTTCCCCAAGAAAGACTAAAAAAATAACGGAAAAGAAAACGCTGCCTAAGGGTGGTGCCATTGGTCCAGAACTGCCCTGGCGAGCGCTGCTCGCTGGGCCTGATCTAGAAGAGCTGTTTACTACTCCAGATCGCAGTCCGTTATTCCATATTTACTTCGCCTTCTCCTTCACGAGCACATTCTGGCACAGTTTGATTCTTCCAACATGCTGCTGTTCTTTTTTTCCTCATTCTTTTTTGTCGTGCTTATTTATTCATTTTTGAACACTTCGCAGGTGATAGGTACGGATAGTTAGCCTTATTCCCATGATTTTCCCGCGAGATCAGGGAATCCTCGAAGGACTTCAATTTCACTTGCGTTTAAAACGAGCGGTGCATGTTGTAGCGGTGCAACAACTCCAAAAGAGGTTCCTCAAGACATTTAGCGACCGTGATTTCTTCACTGAGCTTAAAGTTTTTTTCCTCCCACGAGGCAAAAAATAAAAATAAATAAAATAAAGAAGGATTATAAACGCTGAAGGAAAGGGCGACAAAAGAAATTGAGAGGAACTGAAACATCTACAACTTATTTATAAGCATATTCTAGCCCAAGTCGTCGCTGGAGGAACTCAGCTGGGTCCATGGTTGTGGCGCTGAGTCGTGTTAATTGGACCCGCGGCCTACATAAAACAACACCGGGCACTCGGGGTGTTTTCTAAATATCGGCCTAGACAGCTAGTTTGCCGTCTTCGCCGGACAGCTGTCGTTTTAACTCGTGTTTAAAGCTGACGTAGAGGGCAAAAAAAAAAAAAAAAAAGCAGCTTCGAGGGGACAGCATTGAAGTCGGAAAGGACGCAGGCTATTTTGTTGTCTTGCGAGCTGAGGACGTAGGAGAGATATACAAAGAAAACTGCTGGGCGTATTGCAGTCGAGCCTGTGAGGGCAACAAAACTTGTGTTGAAGGCCCGTACACGTGACTGGGGTGTGAAGTTTTGGAGAACTATTGACACGACATTTTGGATTTCTGTTTTTTTTTTCGCTGCATGGAGGACGAAGAACCCTAAATCTCAGTAAAAATGTTGGCAATCGTCATAGAAACAACAGTTTCAGTTTCCGCGCCCAAGAAGTCGACACGTAGTGACGTCATGATACCCTAGCTCGCTCCATTGCTGCAACATCTGAGGCTGCCACACACGAGCGCAGCAAGAAGTAAGGCACAGAGTGCTTTTGTTTACTTTCTTTAATGCGCCAACGTCATCAGAGCAAGATTTCTTGCCACATAATGTGAGCAAATGTCGACGACGCTACATCCGCCATTTTCAGGCAACTTTAGTATAAATTCACACATTTTATAAGTGTTTCTCCATCTTCGTACTTGCTAAGTATGAAGTGAAAGGCGCTTGGTTGAGTTTGTACAGTTAAAAAAGTGTTTGTAACAAATATATATCCCCGATTTCTTTAGACTAGGGAAGCATTTTTCTATGTTGACCGACCGACAGACCGACCGAGGTGCCTTACCTACAACCCAGTTAAAATTTAACGCCAGTGTAAACCGACACCTTACAAATACCAAGTGCTTTGACACAACGTTACACGTTCGCCTGGGCCAGAAGTAGCTGCATTGAACCCCACGCTGTGCCGCCCACTTAGTGCTAACGTCTGGCCTCGTGCATGTATAAACGAATTGCAGCTACACTAACGTGAAACCTGGGGATGTGCGAAGCTTGCAGTGATGCAGCGCTAATATGGCTCATAACCCCGTAAACGCGGCCTTCCCATTACGACGACAGAAGAGAAGTGAAATTTCTACGCTGGAATGATGAGCGGCAACGGAGCCAGCTCTGGAAGACGACGACGACGACGAACGCGGGATTAGTGGCACGAGCGCGTGCCGAGCGCGAGCACGAGCCTCTTGCTTACCGTGACTACGACGACAACGACAGGAGACGCTGGCAGCCCGGGCGCAAAAGGTGCTTCGCACCTAAAATAGGTGTCAGTACTACATTAAGCATGAGGTTTTACTAGGATAGAGAAACGCTTGAGAACACGCGTGTATTAGAAAGCGATATACTTGAGTTGTCAAGGGCAGAGGTCTGCGCTATCAGTCGTTTGCCAAGGCGCAGAGTAAATAACACCATAACCGCAAAATGACGTGCGGGCAAAATAAATGACATTTTATTTCGACAGATTTTAGCGAAATTGCACGCAGAAACTTTTCAATTCTCCAGGGTGTAAAAAAAAGAGAAAAAGAACGCCAGGGCGTGAACGATGACTATAGACGCTTTCGTGATTTGGTACGGACTGACGCAGAGGACATGCTATCTGCTTAGTCAAAGTTAGACAACTTTTATTGCTGGAAAAAGTTTCAACGCACAATCTGTGCAAACCTAGTTTTCCAGATTACGTGGTCACCTTTCATGCTCCACCTAGGAGCACTGCCAAAAAAATTATCCCTTTTTGTCGCCAGTCGCTTACACTGCATGTGTCGCATGCAACGGACAACGGAAAAAAGAAAATGACACGCGTGCCATGGCTTTCTAATTTGACACCTGTCGATCAGACTACATTTCGCAAGCCATGGTGGATAGACGACTATGCTAAGCAAGTATAAATTAAAGTGAGAAAAAAGAAGATGGCGTCGGTTGTTCATTCTCCGTCAAAGGTACTTGATTCCGCCAAGCAGCGATAGTGCTGCAGTGCTTTAAAGCAATGACGGAGCACGTCGCCACTTCCTAAATTTAGTCATCACTTATAAGTTCGAAGAGGGGGTGAGAATACATCTCTTCCGAATACCGAGTAGCATCATGGTCGCTCTGGTGAGAACCACGCCATGTAACAAGTGCTCTTTGGATAAACATGCGCTTTGTGGTGTCCAGAAGTCTGGGCGTGGTATATAAGTGACTACTTGACACCAGCTCTCCTGTTATCGCTCCACGAAGCGCAGGTTCTGCAGTCTAGGGACACAGAGACCATCAGTGTCGAAACTCAGGTCTATGGATTTTCCCTCCTCTGGCAGAATGGTGAAGCGCTGGACGATCATCGTAATGTACAAGAACACTTGCGCGTTGGCCAAGGGTTCCGCGGGGCACATTCGTTTCCCTGAAATTAAAAATAAATAAATAAATAAACATAAACCGAGATTGATAGAGTAGTTGCAACGAAAATCATCATAATCATCATCATCATCATCATCATCATCATCATCATCATCATCATCAGCCTATTCGTGTCCACTGCAGGACGAAGGCCTCTCTCTCCCTGTGATCTCCACTTACCCCTCCCTGTCTTGCGCTAGATCCCGACCGCGGCGGCCGCATTTCGATGGAGGCGAAATGCAAAAAGCGCCTGTGTGCTTGCGTTGTAGTGCACGTTAAAGATCCCCAGGTGGTCAAAATTAGTCCGGAGCCCTCCACTACGGCGTGCCTCATAATCAGAACTGGTTTTGGCACGTAAAACCCCGAAGAAGAAGAAGAAGAATGTCTTGCGCTAGATGATTCCAACTTGCGCCTGCAAATTTCCTTACTTTATCACCCCACCTAGTTTTCTACCGTCCCCGACTGCGCTTCCCTTCTCTTGGTATTCATTCTGTAACTCTAATGGTCCACCGGTTATCCATCCTGCGCATTACATGGCCTGCCCAGCTCCATTTCTTCCGCTTAATGTCAACTAGAATATTGGCTATCCCCGTTTGTTCTCTGATCCACGCCACTCTCTCCCTGTCTCTTAACGTTAGGCCTAACATTTTCCGTTCCATCGCTCTTTGTGCGGTCCTTAACTTGTTCTCGAGCTTCTTTGTTAACCTCCAAGTTTCTGCCCCATATGTTGCAGTGCTCCAACAGTTAGCTCCTGGAAGGCATTCATTGTGCTTACGAAAGAAGAAAAGAAGGCACAGGAAAGAAAGAGAATAGCTTCCGTTTTATGACTCAACGCTTGAGAAAGAGTAAGACAAGGAAACAATAATTACAGTAGAAAGAAAGCAAGAACCCTGTAATTATATGCAGGTAATGCAGACAAGGTGACGTATGCAAAACACGCCTGGATCACTACACTATGCGGACCGAAGGAAGAGGCCGCATTCTTTTTATGAAAACCATCGTTCCAAAAATTAGCAAGCAGGAGGGTCGAAAGAGGGACTGACAGCTGCTAAAGCTATGTTAGTTGTCACAAGAGTCGTGAGTGGCATTTCGGATGTTAGATTAGATTCCGTGGTTTTACGTGCCAAAACCACGACCTGATTATGAGGAGAGCGGCATTTCATAGTCTTGTAGGCTAAGTAGTAACAAACACCAATGTTCTGGTCAGTTACGACAATACATTTTTGAGTAGAGTTTGGCAGTTGCGCTGGAGGCCAATAAAAGCACCGTTTTAGCAGGAACCTTCGCCAGCGTTCGATAACCCGTCTTCTTCACAACTGTGCCATCTGCTTTTTATTAAGAAAATAAAAAAAGATTGAAGAGATAAAAATTATGCATGGCTCTGCTACCGCAAACACCAGAGACCAGCGGAGCTAGAGAAAGCCTACTAAATTGTGGAAACCACACACTTAGTTTCCTGGCGCTCAGGATTTCTTCGCGATGTTCTGCGTAGTATCGCGATGTATTGAACCGGCCACGTTCACAAGCCTCCGGATCTTCATTTCCTCGCCTACGCGAATTCTCGGCTTCCCTCAATCGAAACTCGGGATGCTCTCTTCTGCGACGCTTGGTTTCAGCTTCCCTAGCTGTCGCTTCAGTCTTTCGGAAGCAACTAGTGTCCAGTTGTCTGGTCGAAACCTGCCGAGCCGCCGCCAGAGGCATCGGCTGCAGTCACGGACACCAGGCGCGTTCGGCACGAATGCGGGGAAACGCGATCGGCATCGGCAGCAGCTCTACGAGTCCCACTAACACATGCCTCACTCCTCCTCTCCACCTCGCATCCGCGATGCTGCGCGAGGCTATTGGCGCTGAGCCGTGCTCCCTCAAGGGCTGCAGAAGATAGCGCCAACCTTTCCCTTTCCCTCAAGAACCACTTACCGCTATTTTTATACTCTGCTTTCACTCTCTCTCACCTCTCTCTTCTCCAGCTCGGCGAAGCTATCGCATAGCTGGCATGGGGTATGGCGTTTTGTGTTCACGCCACGAAATTTTCCGACCAACGAGAGGTATACGGCTTCGCTGCAATAATAACAGTAAATAAATGAAAGTACTGATACTTGAACGTATAACGGCCAGGCATTATTGAATTCGACAGGATACGTGAACGTCCGTGGCACACGAAAGATTAAATCGCTACCAAACTTTCCCAAAAGGAGCACACGCTGCTTTGAGTTACTTGGTTCTTGCGCCATCGCAATAATTCCGTGTTTCAACTTAATAGCAACATTTTTAACACGAAACCTCGGATGCGCGACTATATAGGGTCAATGCAGAATCATGCCTGCGCTAAGGAAACCATGGATTCGGATCGGGTTACGCGAAAGAGGAGTAAATGTTGACCGAAGCCTGGTGTATACACCGGGAATACGAGAAATACGAGCCACTAGCGACCAGTATGTGCTGGCAATGAATGGTCAGTTAAAGATTAATTTAAATAGAAAGAATTGTGGCTGCTTCCGAAAGCTTAGCTGCCTTGTGATTCATCTGTTTCTTCCCGAGTCATGCGTCGCAGTGGTGCACAGATATGGTGCACAGGTTAACCCCCGGCGACGCTATCTGACGCCTATTTCCTCGGCACGATCCGTATGGCTCACATAAAAGATATTCGTTTATATACTTCCTTGGCTTTTGCATATGCGGTTCTGTATGACCATGTGTGACCATAGTATGATCTATGACCATAGAAGAAGTATTCCAGCTCTTAGACTGGGAAGGCTTAGGAGTGAGGATCAACGGCGAATATCTCAGCAACCTTCGGTTTGCAGATGACATTGTGCTATTCAGCAACAATGGAGACGAATTACAACAAATGATTGAGGACCTTAATCGAGAAAGTGTAAGAATTGGGTTGAAGATGAATATGCAGAAGACAAAGATAATGTTCAATAGCCTGGCAAGGGAACAAGAATTCAGGATCGCCAGTCTGCCTCTAGAGTCTGTAAAGGATTACGTTTATCTAGAGGTCAATTACTCACAGGGGACCCTGATCACGAGAAAGAAATTTACAGAAGAATAAAATTGGGTTGGAGTGCATACGGCAGGCATTACCAAATCCTGACTGGGAGCTTACCACTGTCGTTGAAAAGAAAAGTGTACAATCATTGCATTCTACCGGTGCTAACATATGGGGCAGAAACTTGGAGGTTAACAAAGAAGCTCGAGAACAAGTTAAGGACCGCACAAAGAGCGATGGAACGAAAAATCTTAGGACTAACGTTAAGAGACAGGAAGAGAGCGGTGTGGATCAGAGAACAAACGGGGATAGCCGACATTCCAGTTGACATTAAGCGGAAGAAATGGAGCTGGGCAGGCCATGTAGTGTGTAGGATGGATAACCGGTGGAACATTAGGGTTACAGAATGGATACCAAGAGAAGAGAAGCGCAGTCGAGGTCGGCAGAAAACCAGATGGGATGATGAAGTTAGGAAATTTGCAGGCGCAAGTTGGAATACGCTAGCGCAAGACAGGGGTAATTGGAGATCGCAGGGAGAGGCCTTCGTCCTGCAGTGGACATAAAATATAGGCTGATGATGATGATGATTGATGATGACCATGTGTAGACTTGGTGCGAGCCTTCAAATGTGCGCGCAACTGTGCTCTTTCTAGCTTCTCTCTCTTTTAATCCTTATACCCCCTTCCCCCAGTGCAGGGTAGCAAACCGGACGTGCGTCTGGTTAACCTCCCTGCCTTTCCTTTTTTTTTTCTATTTCTCTCTCTCGAATCTCCAACGCAAGACATGTGATTCGGCGCTTCCATTGCTTGAAACACGCCTGATCGCCTTGTCGCTGCCTCATACTTACAGGCATGTGTACGTTTTGGTGACTCTAACACAGACAAGACTATCACAGTGTCCGAAGAGAAGCGAAATATTGCCTCAACGAGAAAATTTTGCCGCGTTCTAGTTCTCGCGGAACGCTACGCACAGCCCGTTCTAACAGCGGAGCTGTTTAAGCGCTTGGCTGGGCCATGTAGTGCGAAAAAAAAAAAATGAGCCTGGCGATCACGTCACCGCGCGTTGCCTAGCAACCACCTCGCGGAGCGGCGTGTGCGTCGCCTCCTCCCCGTGCCGTGCACATGTTGCCTTGACATGGGACGTTAAAAAGAGGGACGGAGAGCATGCGCGCGGCACGCGCTATGCTCGGGAGAGAGAAAGAGAAAATGAGAGCGAGAGAGGGAGAAAGAGAGAGAGAGAGAAGGAAACTGTAGCAGCACCAACGAGGCAACGCGCAGAACGGGAGGGAGAGGGTAGTCGTCATCGTCTCGGGCAGGGTGCCCTTACAGTCGGTCAGCCAGCATCGAATCGTCAAGGTAGCAGAGTACGACCTTGAATACCCTGCTGGTTTTCCTACTTTCTATCCCCCTTTCCCCGCCCCTCAGATGCTGAGCCTGTGCTCCCTATAAGGTCTACAGAAACATCCATCTTTTCTCTTTTCCTCGAACTCTACTATTACTACTATACGCACAGAGCTGCTGCCGACGCCGTCCGCGTTTCCTCCGCGTTTGTGGCGAACGCGCGCGGTGTCCGTGACGGCAGCTGGTGCCTCTGGCGGCGGCTCGGCAGGTTTCGACCAGCCACTCCCCGGCAAGTGTGGAGGCGCAGCTTGGCCGTGACGTCACAGAGGAAATAAAGCTCGGAGGGATGTACCCCAACCCGGTACTATATATAGTCACTACTACTCAGAACTACACAGCAACAGATGTAAAAACTGCACAGCAAGGGCGGACCTCAAGCACATATATACTGTGGGCCTGCCCTGCAATTATCACCACAGACAAAGTCAGAAAAATAACTACAACGGAGCAGTGGGAGACGGTGCTGCTCAGTTCGGACGCTGAGACTCAGTCCCAGGCTATCCGGATGGCCGAGGCCGCCGCCAAGGAGCAGGGGCTCCTGGCCAATGCCTGAGAGGAGAAGGAAGGAACTCCCAACCTTCCCCACCCGTGACCCCATCCTGGACAGTAATTAAAAGTTATTCTCTCTCTCTCTCTCGGAGCCACCGCGACGGCGGCAGAACTCTCCTTGACTCTATGGCGAGTACATGTAGCCTTAACATGGGACGACCAAAGAAGATCCGGACACCCGAAGAAGCCGCGCATTTTGAAGTACGTCACGCGGCCAAGCAAGAATCTGCGCGTCGGCGGCGAGCCGATTTGGAATACCGTGCCTAAAAAAAAAAAAAAAAAAAAAAAAAAAAAAAAAAAAAAAAAAAAAAAAAACCAGTCGGCATTGCCTAGGAAAACTTCGCCAAGCCTAGTAAAAATTTGGAGGACGCTTAAGCTTCGCTTTTAAGAGTGGTAGGCGATAGCGTTCAAAGATCCCTGACTGTTCCTCACGCTTCCAGACAACTGCAGCTTATGCAACCGTAATGGATACCAGGAAACGTTGGCTGCGAATGCTATGCACGAAGTCGAGCTTTCTGGTAGAAACGCGGCACTTTGCGAGGGCCGATTCTGGAGATAGTGCACTACCGCGCCAAAAAAATTCATATCATTTTCAGGTTTCCGGTATTGTTTCGCACTTTTAATATTTCAGTCTGAGAAGATTTAACATAAAAGGCATGCGCAGTGGGTGCTTTCTTTTTTTTTCGATGACATTTGTTTGTGGGTTGTCATTCTCAAAATTCCGAGGTATAGCTTTGTCTAGAATGTAAGCCAAGGTATGAGCAACATTAATGACAGAATGGTTTGACAATATAACCCACATATAGTGCACGTCATATAAGAAGGCGTGTGCATATACATGTACCTAAATATATTCTAAGGGCCTGCGTGGTTGGGGATGATTCTCGAGATCGCGGGATCGAATCCCGGCCGGCAGCGGCCGCATTTCGATGGAGGCGAAATGCAAAAACGCCCGTGTGCTTGCGTAGTAGTGCACGTTAAAGAACCCCACGTGGACAAATATAATCTGGAGTCCTCCACTACGGTGTGCCTCATAATCAGAACTGGTATTCGCACGTAAAACCCCGTATAAGGGGATGACTTTCTGGGCCGCGGACGCCAACGCCGACACCGACGCCGGATTTTCAGCGACATGGGGCCCTTAACGCTATCGCGTTAAAACCTGGCAGAAGCTAGGTCGATCACCAGCTCCGCTGTTTACTCCAGCCTTGCACCACTAGTGCAAGCTGCCCACATTTTTTTACGACATTCAGCTCACACACCTGTGCCACGGCAGCTGGATAAAAAAAAAAAAGGTGCCTTTTTTTTTTTTGATCCAGTGGCCGTGCCTGTGCTATACCGGGCACTGGATCTTTTTTTTTTTTTATCCCGTCGCAGTGGATAGTCTAGATAACGACGTGCACTGAGGCAACTGGTGCTTGATTTCTGAAAATAAAAATGCTCTGCGATGATTTATCCCGTGTTCGTCCATGATTTTCGATATTGAAGAGCACTGAACTATAAGAAGTCGCTCTCTACTCACGTTCGCTTCATATTCGCTCTAAGAGTGCTGGAGCAGGCGGTTACAGTGCCCTAAAATCTATGACTTCATTTTCTTCCTCTTTTGAGAACAGCTCTTCGGCAACGCCTAATGTATTTTACAAGACTGAAATTATCACTATTCTGAAGAAAAACTGAGTAACAACCGGCAAGGAGTAACAACAAACTATGAAAGTTTTTCGGCTTAGGTTTATTGCGGTGGGTGCTCCTCGTTATACAAACGACTACAGGACGTGTGCTCTTACCTATAGAGAAAGGAATGAGGTTCTCTGGCTTTTCAATTAGTACCGAACCCTCATTGGTGAGGAACCTTTCTGGCTTGAATTCCTCCGGGTCAGTCCAGCATTCCGGGTCCATGTGCGCCGCCCATATGTTGGACATAACGACCGTTCCAGCCGGGATCAGGTAACGACCAACTTCTACGTCTTTTTCAGCCCTACGAGTTCAATTGGAAGATTAGGGAAATCTCATCAGCCAACAGAATGGACGCAATTTATCGAAATCAGCATGCAAATCACCACGATGTCTTGTTGCGCAGAAAAATACGACTTTTTCCGTTGGTGAAACATGCATGGCTGAGGCATATGTCGCACTTTTTTCTCGTTCGTCACTTAGTCAGGATCGCCCCCCCCCCCCCCCCTTCCGTTAGAATATACATTATCGTGGTATGTTCCCATCACTCAATATGATACCTCGCAAGTGTTTTTGTAATCGCGAAATATTTTCGTACAAAATATTTGGCGGCCATAACAGTTTAGTTATATGGAAACTGTTGCCCTTGTATGCAAATGAAAGAAGACTTTTACTGCTTGGATAAGTGCATAAACTTGGCATAAACTATACTGGCATATGCCTATTGCAAATCTGACAACCGTTCTCCCTTAAAACTAAACAGATATTGAAAATTCTTGTGACATAAATAGGACACAAGCGGTATTGAATGTTGCTTATTCGGATCGGCTAGAACATTACCTACAGGAAAGACTTCCGGCCCACGAGCACAAAGAAAGGCGAAAAAAAAAAGCAGCGACACGTCAACAGGCGTCCTATCTTTTACGGCATGTGCGTTCTAGCCAAAAAAAAAATAAATAAAATAAATCGCAGGTGAACTAAAATATACAACTCAGCTACGAGGTTACGTTCCCCCGTGCGCTGTTATGAAAAACTGTACAGCATCCTGTTTATTATGCTTGGCTGCTTGCACCCATTCACTGTCGAGGCGCGCCGTCGTTCTGTGTATGGGCCAGACAGAGACGTCGGTGAATAGAGCGACGTAGTCCACCGACGGTCGCGAATTCTGATGCCTCACACAAAGCATGAAAATCATGCATCGCATGCTCAGCGGTACGGCTGAACCTGTTGTTATCCAGTATAGGAACAGTTGCTGCACAGAAGTGCACTCTCTGTCTTGCGGGACGTAACAACGTGTCTTTCAGCTTTCTTTTATATCCATTCCGACTGCCACCGGGTGTGTTCGTTATCGTAGGCGCACGTCGTATTTGTAGCCACTTACCACTTAACAAAATTTACCGGACAAACGCAGCCTTGGCGCTGGTCGTAGAACTTTCGCCACTGTTCCGGGTGAAGATAATAACCGCGTTATCTTTAGGCCGACTGCGCCTGTGTTTTGGCTTCTCAGACGTTTTTATACGCATTTTGAACTGGCGCGGAGAAGGTGAAAGGCAACCGGTTTTCTATCGCGGGTTTCATGCGATCGCATCATAGACGAGTCAATGCCTGACAAAACAAGCGCATATTAAAACATCCGACCGCTAAGTAAGCGCTGGCTGATGGTTAAAACTTGCAGCAGATATTATGAGCATTACTCAAAACTCATTGGCTGGTGACACAACAGTTGCCAACGTTTCCAATTTCATCAGACTAAGTCCACCACTCAGACGAAGCCATGGAATAAGCCAAGACGAAATTAAGTTTCCCTGTGGTAGATGCGAAAGCTATATCAGACCATAACTCTGCCGGTGTGCACTGGTGACTTTATTACTATACTGTAGATTTTGTCTTTGTGCCACCTTGATGTTTTGACACCTTAATTTTTTTTGATGCGAACTAAATTGAGATAATGTTCTTCGCTGTGCGAACAGGTCAAAAGTTGAAGACAGGAACTGCGAAAACCGCCGTAGGTCTGACTAGCTATTGTTCATGTTGCATGCTGAATGCACTGCGACCGATGCTAAGCCCAAAGTAGACGGAAATCGGTGAATAGCGTTTTTGCGTTCTTTGCGTATTTCAGTATGTCGTTTCAATTTTTGTCATTGCTGGCATCAATTATTCATTAGCACGAAGGTGACCAAAGTATATGTCTGTGCCATGCGCACAGTTTCTTGCATCGTAATGTGTTTGAAAATAGACATTATGCAAGAAATTGATATTTGGGGGAAAAATGGCATGTGTCAAACTTCTAGTTTTCGTTGGATAATCTGTTGCGCGTTACCTTACTTTCTTTTTCTTCTTTTTTTGGCAATTGACATTATAACACGGCTGATGGACTCCGCAAGTACACGTTGGTGGAATATGGCTACTGAGGTGAAGATTGATACTTAGGAGTACTTTTCAAATCAATAGGGCACTTCCTTGGAATATTTACCGAAAGGACAATATAGCTAACAGGTTATTGAATCCTCCGTTTGCGAAAGGAAAGATAGAAAAAGGAACGCAGCACGTCGTTTTGTCAGCACTGCTTATTCTTACTGCCTCGGTATTCCAAGCAACACTGGCGTCCTCCAGCGAAAGAGTTCCCAGATGCTAGCCACAGTGTAAGGCATGTCATGTCTGTCCTCCCAGCGAGGGGCCCTGGTTCTTCCCACCACCAGGTCGACCTCATCCCTGATCCTGCGCTGGACAGTGTCCACCTTGTCGGCCAGGTTGAGCAGGTGCCACACCAGTGTCTGGTACGTCGTCTGGGAGCCCGCGCCGAACAGCGTCAGAATGTTGCCAAAGAGAAATTCATCTGCGGTACCAAAATGGAGACACATAGCGGGCATACAACAAAAACATTTGCGAATAATGAAGCTGGCTTAACTTACACTCAGTTTATAAAACGGAGCGGCCCGTCATACGGTAGATTTGTCATCAGCTAATAGTGGGCAGAATTTCCAACTAAAGGTGTGTCCACTAGGGGACATTTACTGTGTGTTCGGTGCCCTGGCTTTTTATCGCTGTTACCGTTATTGGCCAGCACGCTAGCAGCGGGCAATAATAATTTTTAGGGGGAACGCCTCTATGAGCTCGGCTCGTGATTGACCCCATTTAAAACTTTCATAACGCTTTCACGGTCAATAAATCAAATATTTACCCTTTTCGCGGCGATCCCGTGGGCGCTGCCATGTTTGATCACGTGGTGACGCGTCCATTGCTTGCCTCAACTGCCTCAGTATTTACAATGGATGTGTATGACGCCGCTGCGGCTTAGCAAACCTGTTTCGGGAGATATCGTAGGCGGTAACTGGGTGGACGGCACGAAGCTTCGGCCACAGGTTCAGAGGACATGTAAAAACGCTTTCGAAGCTCGTTAAGCTTTGTCCAAACGGCGCGAGCAGCATATGTGGTACTTGCTCTAAAAGTGGGGCTAAATATGTATTCGAAGCTATCCAAACTTTCCGCTCATGAATTGAATCAGGATTATAGTGTTTTGATCTTCGTTCTTTATATGGGGGATATTTTGAAGCAGCGGCTTGTCACTTTTCTGACTCAGTAAGGATCATCGGTGCGGCCACTATCTGGTTATTTTCGGCCTAATCGCTCGTGGGGTGAGCTCCGTTCCGTTAGATTTGTTCTTGCTGCGCACAAGGCCTGAAACGTAGCTATTTTGCGCAGTGTAATACCTTGTAGCAAAGACGTATTATTGCTAGTAACTCGTTTACTCTAGTGAACCGTCATGAAACATTCAGCTTCGACCATTGGTGCGCTATCGTTCAGTACCGTCACTTATTGTGCGTATATAGTGCGCATTATTCAAGTGTGCGCCCATTCACTTATTCTTGACACGTTGGCGAAAGAGTGGGCGTAAGTTACCATGCCGGTTGGGGTAGATGTGTGTAGATACTGTGGGCGAAACCTACTATGGCAGGAACCTAGCGCTACATCCCTTTATAATTGTTTAACGAGCGGTACTAATCTTGCCAACGTACCGGGGTTGAAGGCCTTTCCTTGAAGGTTAGCGATACAACGCTGGCGGATGAGCAAATTTGTGCATCCTCGAGGAAAGCCGTACATCTCGAAGTGTCGGAAACACGTACGGACAGTTGCAGCAGTGGTCCGCGAACTTGGCCCCACATATTCATTACATTCCTTTATATTCCAGTCACTATTTTTGCAGCCAACTACTGCACATGTCTTCAATCCACATGATTTGAACCAGCATGAATGGAGCACAGTGCTTTAGCAAAAAATCAGTTGCATTTCCGACAGCTGATCGTGAAGAATCAAGGTAGAAGCAGCAATGTTTTCGCATTCGTGCGCGGTCGCTGAGGCGACGTATGGCGTGACGCCGTAAGCGCCATCTCGTTTCTCTAGAACAAACTGCTCCGCGAAAAGGGTCAGTACACGTGATGCGTGCATATGTATAGGCTAATCCCCACCTTCCCTATTTACTTTCGCTCTTATTACTATGTGAAAAAAAAAGCTTCCTTGGCCAATGCAGGGAGAAGATAGCTTAGTGCATTTATTTTCATCATAAAAGCTTTCGCATAATTCAAGCAATTATTTCTTGGTAAAGGTGAGCATTTATGATACTTTGACATGCGTGGTCAAGGCGGTAACTATTTATCGTATAGGCAACAAGAGGTTCGTACGAGATTTATTGGTACGAAGATGGAACTTTACTCTCCGTAAGCCTATCTTTCGCTTCCAGGCAGTGTATGCTAGATAAACAAAGGCATACTTATGTCATGTCCCATTTGTATTGTCACTGAGCGCATAAAACATTTTTCTTCCACAAAAGTGTTCAGCATGGTGGTAGTGTTAAATGTTCGAATTAGCACTAAAAGAACACACCTTTAAAACAGCTGTTTGCATTGCCATTTTCCTTAGCGATCATCCGCTTGTAGTCTTCAATGAAGTTAATGCTGTTCTCTTGTCTCCCACTTGCCTGTCCGGATACTACTGCTTGGCTGCAGTTCAGAAAGGAAGAAATTGTTAGCCTCAATATTCGAAAAGTAAGCCCGTCGCTGAAATAATACTCATGCAACAAAGCTTATTACTCGGTGTTTACATTGCTGAAGGCCCAGAAATACGCACGCAACCTCCTGGAAAACTATGCTCCGGGCTTTCGGAAACTGGAGGTCCTTCCGGCCTTCGCCGCTAGCGCTACATCTACTTGCAGAAAGAATCACCCACTGAGATAGAGCACCGTGATTGTTCATCCTTTAACAATAGAAGCGACGTTAATTCCGAATATCATTTTTGAAGAGCGTATGAGACGAGGGCAGCATTTGCACATTAAAGGGATCAAGGCGCATTCCTTTACCGAACCAACAAAAGTATAGCTTGCCTTTCTTTTGTGTAAACATCCATAATTGGTAGTATTGCTTCGCGTGGATGTGTAATAAACACGCCAAATCACTGTTAAAGTTATTTTATGCCTTTGTTCGGTTTTGAGAAAATCTTGTTCCATAGGAAAAGTCTGCTTCTGACGACCTTTGGTTGTTTTCCCCATAGGGCCATTAAATGATCAAATTACCCGTTTTACTTACTACCACGTCAATCACTATCATCACTATCGTCGCCATTCCAACAGAGCGTGCACTTGCATTAAGATTGTGTGTCGAGAGAAATGCAAGACAGTCGTACCTGAAGAACGTTAGCATGTCCTCCCCAATTCTCCTTAACTGGCCAAACTTGGTGAAGAAGAGTTTAGTGACGGCCCTAAGGCCAATAGGCATGACGGTTATGATTGCGCCCGCCGCCAAGCGTCGAATCGCCTTCTCGAGCAATCCGTTCAAGAAAATGCGCCGCTCGTCTTCAAAGTCGTATCGCGCACCCAACACTAGTGCCGTCACGTTATTGGAGACGCTTGGCAGGACGAGCGCACCAGCGTTGATGGGTGCACCTTTTGTTTCGGATATCTTTCTCGTCAAGTAGACGGCCTCGTCCTGGTGGCACAAAAGCACGGAGAACGGTCAGTAGGGTACGCACCAAAAACGCGTTTTCTTTAGAAAGCACTACAAAGACGAGTATTATAGGCAGAAAATGATGTCTGTGCGACGATCTCTCAGTTAATCAGATATATAAAAAAATATCAAACCGCATTTGAGTTTGAGTTTATTAATCACAGGAAGATTTGTACATTGGGTATGATATAAAGGTGGGGCCCTATAACTCTCGCAGGAGTTGTGGAAGGGGCCCCTATGTTATATGCTGTTATATAAAGACCTGAGCGCGCGCGAAAAAGAATGTGTGAGACAGTACAAATATGGTACATACTTATGAAGCAAGTGACGCGAGCATGAAAGAGCGAAGATTAGTTTTGTAACTGATAAATGGCTATTGTGCTGTAAGATCTGTTGGTAATTTATTCCAGAGCTGCGATGCGGTATGCGAGAATGTAAATGATCCATAATTAGTGCGAGATTTAGGAACGGTTAGAGTTTTCGAGGTGACTGATCGTAGAGGATATGTGGTATTTTGATAATTAATTTTTACAGAAGGACATTGTACGATTTTGTACATGATTTTATAGAGCAAAACGAGAATGTGGTAATCAATGCAACGTTTCACCGGCAGTATGTTAAGTAATGGGTAGGCGAATGTGATTGAGTCCGTTCTTTTTAGGAAGAGAATAGCTCCAAGAGCTGTATTTTGTGCTGCAATAATTGGCAATAAAGTGGTGGGGTACGTGAGTCCGTATATGGTAATAGCATACGTAATATGCGAATGTATAAAACTGACATAAAGTGTACGGAGTGTGTTCAAAGGGAAGATGTAACGTAGTTTATATAGTATTGGGATTTTCTTATAGATGGTTAGTGTAGTTTCGTGGATATGTTTATGCCATTTTAGTTGACTGTCGAGGTAGACGCCCAAAAATTTCGTCTCGTTAACCCTTTCCAAAGAAGAGCTGTTGAAGTTTAATGTTTTAGTGTTCATTAGTCGGGTGTTTTTTGCAGTGAATACTATATAGTTACTTTTCTTTGTGTTTGCGAGAAGACAGTTAGATTGAAGCCAGTTAGATAGTCTTAGCAGGACATCATTGCCTTTTTTGTAAAGATCTGTTTCCGTATTAGCTGTCAGGAAAATATTGGTATCGTCCGCGTATAAAATGCAGTCTTCTGAGAGATAGTCGGGTAAATCGTTGATGTATGCTACAAAAAGAAAAGGCCCTAATATGGATCCCTGGGGAATTCCGCTGTTAGTTATCATTTGGGATGACGACACATTGCCAACCACTACGTACTGCTGCCGGTTTTTCAAATATGTGCTAATTAGGCTTAGGGGCTCTCCACGAATACCATACTTTTCAAGTTTTTTTAGCAATATGTCGTGGTTAACAAGATCAAAAGCCTTGGTCAGGTCCATGAAAATACCCATGGTTAATAATTGTCTTTCTATGTTTATTTTAGTTTTTTCCACAATGTTAATTAACGCTGTCTCAGTTGACTTACATTTTATATATCCGTATTGCTCTTTAGCATGTTTCGGATATCTTTCTCGTCAAGTAGACGGCCTCGTCCTGGTGGCACAAAAGCACGGAGAACGGTCAGTAGGGTACGCACCAAAAACGCGTTTTCTTTAGAAAGCGCTACAAAGACGAGTATTATAGGCAGAAAATGATGTCTGTGCGACGATCTCTCAGTTAATCAGATATATAAAAAAATGTCAAACCGCATTTAATATCAACAAACAGTATACAGGCCAAAAGCTCCGATAGCGATGTCCTCCATTCGCTTTTAGATAAGTTCCGTAGCTTCAAATAAAGATGAACCACCCAATATGCCAACTTCAGCGACAAAGCATCAGTGGCACAAGACAACGTTACGTTATCCATTAGGAGGGAACATATGTCACACTGATAGCTGTCACTGGGAACAGTTCAGACACGCGGCGAGCGCAAATTTCTGTAGGCGAGCTTTCCGAACCACGAACATCGTTGCTGCTAAAGATGATATAATTAATTTACACTGTCCCGTGTTTGTTACGTGACATTTTCAAGAAAAGTACCGATTATTTCGAGAAGCGTCACCAACGTCCGCCGGAATGGATTTTCACAAGTTTATAACGTCATTGTAACACGGTGCATGTACAGAAGTTTGAAAATGTGGCACGGTAATGTTCTCAGGCGCTTTCCCAAGCGCTAGCGCATTTCACTATCTCAAGTAAATATTTTAAGTCCACGGACCATGATGAGCTCGTAGCAAAGCGTCCGTATGAAAATAGATACGTTGTCGCTTTGACCACGGCTCTCAAGAGTTTTACTCTTCACCTGCACACCCTGGTGGGCATATTTGGTCCTGATTGTATAGCGACGTCACGCAGCAGCGAGTCAAGGCTATCTGACTATGCAGATAAGTGATCTCGTGGCACGTTGCAAACACACTGATTAAACGAAGGCACCATTACAGTCACTTTCGAGTTGCTCACTCGAACTCTTACCACAATCTGCTGATCCATTGTCTTTCCACAGTACGACCCTGAGGTAATGGAACGAACGCAGAACTTTCTGTTCTCAACCCAGGGCCGTCCATTGAGATTAGCCAAACCTGGCAGGAATAGAAAGTCACTTTTAAGCAGACATGGGGTCTGCATTTGCGGTAATATATAATAGTTTCTGGAATAACAGTTTGAGTTAAATTATCCAGGCTACAGGCTTTATTCTTACAGCGCCAGTATCTTTCCAAATAATACATTTATTGCTGACGAAGCGGAAACCGATATAAATCTCTCACTTTTCACAGCGCACTATAGCGATATAGTTAATAAACATTAGTGTTAGGAATGTCAATCTGTACACATGATATTGTGAAAGATTTCTGTGCGAAAGCTTTTCATATTTGTTTTGTATACCAACCACTGCCTCATATACTCACATTGATAGTCCTTCCTTCGTCTACAAAGAATGCCTTTTAGCGGTTCTCGTTCCTTTAAGTTTATTGTGTACGTGGTTACGCCGCACAGTGGTTATGGACTAGCACGTTGAAGGACTATGGACTAGTGAAGCCTCGGAGTTCGTCACTTCTTTTTTTTTTCTTTCCTGAGTAATGTTTGGGACTTAAGGGGTAGGCGCCATTAAAGAACCCTACCTCCTCATGTTTCTTAACTTGACAATAAAACAGATAGTGAGGCCTCGGTTACCTGCGACATCTGCGTGATCCAAGAACAATGCTTTCGGTCGCCCCAAAAGCTTGGAATAGCCTTCCGAGATGCTCTCGAAGTCGTTTAATACAACGACGTTCATGGCTCCCAGCTTTATCCTGAAAAGGATGCCTGTATGCACATTTGGACGGGCCCAGAAAACAGCTAAGATTGTTATCGAGGCAACAATGTTGTGGTTGTCAACACTTTGGTAAGAATGACGTTGACCCACACGTTGGCCACCATTTAGCATACCGGTTGGCCAGCTCTTGGAAAATATCACGGTTGCGCAATGCGAAAGCGGCGGTTTTTACGAACTGCGTTCAAAATTCTTTTAAACGAGCGAAGATGCGATAAATAAGCGATTTTCTATTGATTGCTTTTATCTAAGAGGCGCACATTAAAATATGACTCTAGCCAAAAATAGACAAATACTTATGCAAATTATGTTATTTCACTCTTTAACCCCAAAAAAGTAATGTGATTAGTCCCAGTGGAAGACTTGAAGCGTGCCATCTGAGGAGCCCATAACCTTTTCTAAAAATGCGAAATATCGTCGCTGATAAATTGACAGCTTATTATTGCATTTCTGTCAATTTCATGCAGAAAAGCATAACTGAACGCCTGACGATCGCCCCTGTCGCGGCCTTATTCGATGCCCACGAGTGACGTGCCTGCTCGTGCCTCACCATATAGGGCGAGCATGAAGCGAGCTGGATCACGGCTTGATAAAGACGCTCGTCTGATGTTCGCCTGATGGGGAGAATTTCTGTGTGAAGTTGGTCGAAATTTATGATGCAAAATTATCAGCCTTTTGCGTATCTGGACATGGCTATGAGAACCTCGAATGACGAGGTTCCAGCTTCTTCCATTACTGCCAATCGTCTGTCTATCATGACTAAAAAGTGAATTAGTCTAATGCGAATAAATAAATGTTTATTTACTACAACCTCGAGTCATTTTCAAACGTATGCCTCTGTGATAAAATCAATCAAGAGAAAATGATTTAATTCCCTCATTTTGCCTATTTTTAAAGAAGTTAGAACGCATTGTGAAACGCCATGTATATATGCTTAAGCGCGAATAAAGCCCGACTACGCTGACAATAACAATGGTCGCTAAAAGGAATGCGTAGTTGTCCTTCACACCTGAAGACAGGGCCGTACTTGTCGGCAATATTCCTGAAAGCTGCATGCTGCGGTCTCCCGAGGAATGGCAGATAGCCAAGCAATGGCACTCCTCTTGGTCCAGGAGGCAGTGGACTGCGGCCGGTGTTCTTACAGCGATTGCGCGACCACAGGAATGCAACCACTGCTATGGTCGCAATACCAGCCAGAACTGTAAACAGCGATGTTAAAATGACCTGCGCAGGCAAGCGCAGAATTAGTCACAGGAAGTACGCGAAGGCGACGAAAATAAGCGTAGGAAAATCACCAATTAAAGATGCAAAATTGTCGACTTTAGGTTTGCTTTTTTATGCTGAGTATCTTGTAGCCTTTGTTTTTTCTTGAACGTAGGTTGTGAGAATCACTCTTTTCAAATATATATATATATACTCTGTAACTGTACTCTGACTGCAGATCAGAGTACGGTAACTGTACTCTGACGAAGGCTGGTCCACCAGCCGAAAACGTTAAGTACATGTCTTACTTCCAAAAAGTTCGTTGCATATCTCGAGCTTGGTGTCATCCTGAAATTTCGTTCCATACAAGTACGTCTTGCGCACTCACCGACTACCCCTTGAAAATTGCAATTTATGTAGTAAAGTAATTAGTGAACACTTTTTCGTAAAAATTTGTTCATGAGTAGATTATGCCTTTCGATATCATTTGCAAGTAATGTCCGCATCTTCGAGTAATCCAGCTCAATGACTAGAACTGTGCCATCTGCCTCAGGCAAATGTTAAAATATTCTGTATAATCTAAAAAAAAAGAACACGAGCACTTGATTAGAGGGGCGTACTTTTTTTCACATTCGTGAAGCTGTCATGGCGGATTTAAAAGGTATTTTTCTTTTGTCATATCGCGCTGGGGCCCCTACAAACTGGTTACGTTTTTTTTTCTTCCGGGGGGAATTCCTAGCGATCATTCTGTTTTTTTTTCTGAGAGTAGCGGCGAAATGCGCAAGCCCCTTCGGGCTGGGCGCTGGACCACTAGGGGAGGGCATCATCATTGCCGACCAGTATCCGCGCACTATTACTTGCTTAATAATTCCTCACAGATCATTTTATTACCTTCGCCCATGTGGGTGATTTGCTCGCAGGTCTTCAACTTAATGGACCAGTTATTCGATCCCAGCCCAACAAATACCGTGGTTGTTGTGCTTTATTCAACAGCAGCATCTAGCTTGTCGCAAAGAATACCCGGTGTGTGCCAGCTTCTATGTGTTGGCGATATATGCGCTCGGTATTCACCGGCATAGAGGCGCGGAGGACGACAGTGGTGTAGTTGCAATATCCTGGCATCGACAAAGGGGATCCTTGCCCTTTTTCACCATGCTGTATATTTGTTCCTTATTGAGGCTTCGGAACCTGAGGTAGAACGTGCCACACGTGCGAAATACGTGTTCGAAATCGAAATATGTGTTCAACTGGTGAACAGAAATGCCCTAATTACCTTTTCAATCAATTACTTATTTTAAGTAAATAATTACCTAATTAAGCAATTAGTAATTAAGTAATCAATGAAATAATTGCTTAATTAAGTACTAAATGATAATTATTTGTACAAATTGCAATTTGCGACTTGTACCAAGTGAGTTAGTTTGCAAGACGTATCCACTTGAAATGAAATTCTAGGACACCAGTTCGGAGATATTATTTCCCAAAATGTGAGACAAAATACATGGGCGTTCCAGCCGACTTCGTACTTCAATGCAAGAAAGATCGTTTTGTGAATAAAATGTAAATTGAACAACAGTGCATCTTTACGGCGAGTTCGAGGGCGCATATCTCTCAAGTGGTGTCATTCTGAAATTCATTCCAAGTGGATACGCCCTACAATCTCACCGGCTACAATGCGCAAATTGCGATATATACCATCAAGGAATTAAGAAGTTAATTCGCGATTCTTAATTTTATTTAGTTGAATATGTATTTCCATTTATTTTGCAGTAATGTCCGCCTCGCTGAATAATCTAGCAAAAGGACTAAAATTATGTTATCTGCAACAAGCAAGTTTTCAAATTTCATAATACTTAAACATGATCACCCTGTATGTTGCATCTATACAAATTGTTTTTATATGAACCTGCAAAGCGGTCAATATTATTTTATTATATATGTAGTACTATAGAGAAAATAGCATATTTTTCGCGACCACTTTTACAAAACTTATGTAGCAGGGATACGCAAGTTGTGTGGTATCTGTAAATTCACGTGCTCATTTTGTCTGCTTTTATCTATGTACGCAGAAATAAATTTCTATTTCTTTGGAGGGAAGAGGGGGCAGAATTTCTGCGTAGGGGGGCAAACTTGCGCGCTGATTCTTCTGATGTTTGAGAATCCTTGAGAAGTCTAAAAAAAAATGTGGTTGATCCCTCTTATATAGGAATCGGTATAGAACACGAAAGTGAAACGTGTCTTCACAGAAATAGTGTAATGTTTATTGCACATTGATATATAATGTCTATTGGTGTTTTGTGGCTAAAGCGCCCTTAGGCATTGATGCACCCACGCTGACGCCTGGTGGCACGTCTCCTCCATCACGACTACCAACGTCGATGACCATGAGCAACCGTCGTGCATATGGAAGCTGTACTACGCTGCACACGCTAGCACAACGCGAAAGACGAAGCACGTAACTGACACACTAATACAACGCGCAAGACAAAGCACGTAACTGAATCGTCACCGAGTCAAATCAGCGCGTACAGCGCGTCGTAATTGCAGCCTCCGCGATCAACTTCAGAAACATTTTCAGAGCTAATTGCGGAGGCCACGCTCCGCTGTGCTGAGTACGGTGAACGCCACCTGGCGTTGGTAGTGCTTCTTGATGCCAGCGTCCCTTCGAATGCTGGCATCGAGGCGTCGTAGTGCTGAGACCACCGAAGCGTTCACTGTCGGTGCGCGTTAGTGTCATAATGCAGTACTTCTCTTTTCTGCTCGTAGGCGGCGGCACCGCCCCGAGCAAGAGCGCGGGTACACGGAGGAGTGTTAGATATATAAGGCGCGTCTGTGTAGCTCTCTGCAAATGCGTTTGTGGCGCAATGGGTTAAACGCTCGGCGATCTATCGTCGCGGACCGAGAGGTCGTGGGTTCGATTTCCAAATTTTGCATGTTTGTGGAACTTTTTCTTCTGGTTTCTTTCTTTGTATTATGTTCTATGACGTATTTCCGTGACGGAAATACGTCACGGAAATACGTCAGTGAAGTCTTGGTGGACCCCGGCATAAAACACTTTCGTGTTAAAAAAAAAATGAACTATCACATAGCTTTCTTGTTTTATTTTAAAAGTGAAGAAATTTTATAAGTTTGGTTCAGTCCAGCCATGATGAGACCATTTGCACGTTTCAAATATTTTTTAAGGTAGCTGGCTTTAGCAAAAGTTTGTTCTAAGGTGTGTCTGAAACATGTTGTTGATAACGGAATTCCAGCGGCAAGACAATTAGTCTTTGTTTTATGACCTTGCCATGTTGTTTTCAGTATATACGGAGGATAATAATCAGCTTTCGTAACCTTATGAATCACACTAGAAGCCCCACACTGATGAGCGTTCTATGACACGGAAAGTTTTACCATTCGAGCAGGCGCTTTCCATATGGCAACATGCCAAGGCTAAAGCTCTCTGTTATGTCACTGGCCTGGCGCTGTTTGGCCATAATTGGCCCTTGCACCACAAAACACTGCATTCATCATCATCTCTGTTATCTCAAAGCGTATCACTGATTATCGCAGTGGGAAAGTTTTGACAAGTCTCTTATTTGGGCGAAACAATTTTAAGAAAGCAAGTTCACATTTAGACGCAACGCGCATCGCTGCAACATGTCTTTGTGGAAAAGTCCTAGGACATAATAAACCAATATTCATATACACCTGGCATTCATTTTTTACTACTGCGTTGACACGTTGTCTCACAATAACATGCACGCGCATAAAACCTCAAATAGAAAGCGTTATAGAATAACGTTAAATAGCAGAGGCATTTGTGATCACGTGAGCACGGTGAGGAATGTATGTGGGGCTTGGTATCGGGGGTAAATTAAGCTGATCACAAAGGAAACTGCTGCGATTAGTAGACATGAAAAGAACTCGTGATTATGCTGCTTAGAAAATGCAAAAGCCTGCATCTGTTTAAATTCCTTTCGAAATTTTACAAGCAGCGTGTTGCGGATATACCCGTCTCTTGCCTCCGCTCTTAAAAAAAAAAAATGTTAGTAACAGCCAGAGTACAAATTTGCCGGAACATGCCCATCATTCGACTCCACGTGAAACTATGCTTTGACACGCTGTAAAACTAAAATTTCCCGTTTAGAGTCTCCAATAGCGCAACGCGTCATTGAGGCAAATGTACTGCTATCGCACCTACCTCCATATGGCCTGTGTTGCTGCCGCTCCCCATTTCGATGTGCGCTGAAATAGGCCGCTCTGCGCAGTTTTGAAAATCGAGAGCGAGCGCTTCCCAGCAGGTACGGCAGAACCCTCAGTGACGAGCTTTCACTCTCCCAAGCGCGTACCTTGACACGGATCATCGTTGCGTTTTTTTTTTTTCAACTCTCTCTTAACCCTTTCGCCTTTGCGGAGAGCACTCAGTGTCAGCTTGTCGGAAACTATGTAATCGTTCGTTCCGCCGCTAAATATATGTATGGAATGTCGGTAAGTTTTTTTTTTTAATGGCATGTTTCGTGCGATCGCAATGCTGTTCTGATGACACGCCTGAAGTTTCAAAACTGTTTGAGTAATTGAAAATTAAAATTAAATTATGGGGTTTTACGTGCCGACACCACGATCTGATTATGAGGCACGCCGTAGTGGGGGGCTTTGGAAATTAGGACCACCTGGGGTTCTTTAACGTGCACCTAAATCTCGGGTGTTTTCGCATTTCGCCCCCATCGAAATGCGGCCGCCGTGGCCGGCATTCGATCCCGCGACCTCGTGCTCAGCAGCCCAACACCATGTTAGAGTAATTGTAAGAGAGAGAGAGAGAGAGAGAGAGAGAGAGAACACATTTATTTAACAGTATAGTATATGGGGTGCATCCTTATTTCAGATGAAATCATTCGAATGAGGTTGAAAATGGGCAGAAAGGTAAGCTGCAGGGACGCAAGAAAGCCTTGTAAAATACATTTTCTTTTTCATATGTTTAGTGTGGAGCTTTATACAACAAACTACGTCAAATTTAGCTAGTTATTTGCAGTTTATCCGTGTTTTCGAACACTGCTAAATACCTTCTCTTTAATGTTTCAGCCATTAAGCATTAAATAAAAACATTGTTCTTTATTTTATATCAAACAACTGTTAAAGACAAACAAATTATGATGGCTAGAATAAACAGAAGATAGTGGCACACAGTGGAAACAACTTTTGCATTGCGTGCGGTACTCATTGAGTCCGGGTGTACATTGGCAGAATGTATTTTATGAAATGGAAAGTGAAGCTTTTTCACTCATCATTCTCATGTGCCGTACTTGAAGATCGATTGAAATTAAATGCCTACTACAGTCTGACAATACCGCTGCGATGTCTGCAAGCACCGTGTCCGCAAGAACTGACAGTGGGCGTCCATCTATGGGTGACTAGAAGAAACTGTGCGCTTTGCGTTGTTGACATAGCCCCCAAGATGCTGCGCGCTGTGCACTTCCCAATCTCGGAGGTCATAATTTTGTACCAGCCGTTTTCAGTAAAAGTCCAAAGGTGGCGTTCCTCATGCTAGCGCGAGCACTAGTTGCAGACCCGTAGCCAGAAAAGGGGGGGGCTTGGGGCCCGCTCCAACCCCCCTACCCCCCTTAAATTTGAAGGGGGACAGGGGCGGGGCGGGGGGGGGGGGGTGTTGGTCCCGCCACCCCGCTGGGCGAAGAAACTTGTCAACAGCTGCTCACCATGTGCAGCCTGAGCAGATCTTGCCGTGCCCATGTTCTACGACGACCCGGAGCACCACGAAAGAGCAGAGGACGCCGCAACCGGCAGTTGGCGCCCGATAAACAGAGAGGGGTGGCCGCGCTCCCGACTTTGCTGCCACTGCTACCCCCCCCCCCCCCCCCCAGCGCAAACACCTTTCTGATAGTATTTTAAAAGTCACATCATTTACATACTTCGATTTTTACCGAAAATAATTCCTGTAAAATAGGTGCTTTCCTCAAATAGTCAAGGCCTTCAGCAAGTGCCCCCCCCCCCCCCCCCCCTCCCCGGAAAAGATTCATGGCTGCGGGCCTGACTAGTACCCTTTTCTGTTGAACGCCATAGAGGAGTGAGGCACTCATATTTATTGAGTAGTTTGTGATGGTGACAATTTTCAAGCCAAATATGAGACAAACATATGCGTACATGTATCAAAATATTTTTTCTTCGACATCAACGAGGCAAGAAACGAAGCTTCTGCCTTTGCGACAGCCTGAAAGATGTAGATTCTGATGAAAGATTGACGGCAAAACCTTCCTGAGGGAGAACGTTGTACTTTTGCAAGATTGTTGTCAGATACAAAAAGATTTCGACTGTGGCCATTGTTTCTCCTGGACACATCCGCTTTCCTGAAATGAGGCAAGGAGACCAATGACGGAAACATTATCGGTGATAGAAAGTACAAAGATCCACGGTAGTCAAGTGAAAAATTTTCGCTCATGAACGCAGGTTAATAACGCTTTGAGCGGCACTACACAGACCAATACATTTTGACAAGTGAAGCATTGTTGCCGAGTCTATGATTTCTACGAAATAAAATCTGCAACGTAGCCAAGAAGCAACTCCTATTTAGTCTTTGTCTGACTAAATAATTAAGAAACAATTTAAATAAATGTATCATGTTCTGTCCTAGCTTTTTAAATGTCGTCCAACTATTTCGTCTCTTTAGCAGCGCAGGGTGTTCGCAGGGGAAAAAATATCGTAACGCGAAGACGTGAGTTCGTTCCCCACCTGCGGCCAGTTGTTTTTTCATCCATTTTCATTTTCATTAATTTATCATTTCTTTAATTCAATTAGTAAGTACAAGTAATTTCCCCTATGTTGTCCTTAGTGTCATTGTTTGTTGGCTGCCTATGATATGATTAATAAAAAATATACACGTTCTCAAAAGCTCACCCATCTCCTATCTGTCTATACCACATGACCGACTTCCCACCTTTACACACGCATTTTCCCCCCACTTCGACACACCTAATGCTCACGCATTAAAAAAGTGCATAGGGTGCCTTTGTTGTCGAGTCAGTCAGTGAGTGCCGTCTAAATGCAGGGGAAGGTCACTAACAATTAGAGAAACAGTAATTGACTATCTACCATCTAGTTATGCTCAAAAGAATGATGTTGAACACCAATACTATAGCTAAACGATCAAAAGTGGCGTTGTTTCACTCTCTAGGAGGTTGTTTTCGAGCACCATCAAGCTGGAAGTGGAGAGGTGCGCTGTGAATTGCTTTGCGTGATCATGTCAAACTCATTAGTTCTGAAATTGATCTGCAGGCTACGGGACTCGACAAAAGCACATTTACTTGAATTTTATTGAATAACTTTCTTTGTCGTTACCTTGGGACCATCGCGATGGAAAATATTATTCCAGAGCTTTTAAGCTACAAATTATTACATGAAAATCCATGTATGACAGGGCCCTAAGTTTTCCTGTGATTACGTTTACTACTAATTTAAACAAAAGCTAACTAATTTGTCGTTAGTTTGTAACTTACACTCTCGGAATACCAAGCGGCATGACGGTGCGATGCGGTACACTTCCCACAGCACTGCCACGGTGAAAGGCATATTCGTGTGGTCGGTCCATGATGGCGCCCTCTCGCGGCCAATGACTTGGTCAATCTCCTGCTGGATTCTACGCTGCACAAGATCAGGCTTCTAGCTCAGCGCACACCAGCACGTGCCACTGCAGCGTCTCCTGAACGGTGCTCGAGCCAGCTACGAAGAAGCTGAAGATGTTGCCGATCAGCGAATTCACTGCGAAGAAACCGGAATGGGTGCATCTTGAATTTAATTGTCAGCACAATTGTGTCATCAGGCTCACGGTGAGGAAAGCATAGCAAAAGATAAATACTGGAACGCGCGAAGCTCGGCGCGAAGTCGACCAGTAAATTTATATCCGAGGACCATTACATTCGAGACCCACTAGCCACTGTGAGCAATGCCAGGGCGCACCTCATCTTGGAGGCAAAGCGGATACCAATGAAAGTCAGTTGTATACTAAATGCGCCACGGAAACCTTTCTGCCGGTTCCGACTTCGATAGAAAGAAAACAACTCATGTGAACCGAATGTAAATGAGCAGGATTCTATTAGGATCTCTGCTATCACTAGGGCAATAAAGCCCACAGATCTGCTTGGATTTTTAATTCGGCAAATTATGGTGTCAAATAGAAGCTATTTGAAATAAAAGAGATGACAACATTACAAAAAAATTGTCTAAATTTTTTTTGCAAGTAAATGCGCGCTCTACTACTATGAAGCATATACATACATGCGATGAAACTTGGGTGCCTCTTTTTTTTTGTTATGAAAACTGCTCTCGATGTTCTTGCTAAAAATAATGTGCATAAAGCGGCTGCGTTAGCCTTATGTTTTGAGTTGGGGGAGAGGAGGAAGAGAGAAGGAAAGGCAGGGAGGTTAACCAGAATAACGTCTGGTGGGCTACCCTACACCGGGGGAATGGGAAAGGGGAACACAAAGATGACAGGGAGAGAGAGGATGGAAGGAAATTAGCAGTGAATTCGTTGACACGTGTGGTATTGCACTATTAGTCAGAGAGAGAGAGAGAGAGAGAGAGAGAGAAGGAACGGCAGGGAGGTTAACTGATTAGTCAAAGACGTTCACAGTAAAGCTATGACAACGTGGCGAGCTCCGAAAACGAACGAGGAAAAAAAATCCCTAAGTGAATTTGTGCTCTACAGGTTGCCTGTATATTACTGACATAATAAAGTGCAGTTCGTTGTATTGAAAAACAAGGTATCTGTGTTAAATCATGCCGTGCTTTGCAGCTGTATATAGACAACGTTTTTGTTCACAGGACCCGGAGTAAATATTAAAGCAGACACTTCTCTTTTTACTTACTGTGAAAACTAGAGTTTGCTTTAGGGGCGTTCTCCCTGATTTTCTTCAGGTAAGCGTCGATAAAGTCCCGATTGCTGTGTTCTTCCAGGCTCGTTTCCTGCTCTTGTATCTCGCGTCTGAAAGAGAGGAGCCAGCACATTGATCGACCAAAATGTGCTTCCTTTCTCACTTATCTTTCATGCGGGACCTTAGCTTTGATTTATATCGCTTAACATATCTGCTGGACTTTTCCTATTCACAAGAAAGTACCATATTCATTCCTTCATCCCTTCACATGTAACGAAACAGAACTGTTCACCACCATTTTTATAGCTGACGGGGTTTGTTAAAAAATCAGCACAACGATACTCAAGTTTTGAGAAAAACATTAGTTCATTCCGTTGTGGAGGCAGACTTACCTGGTCAAGTCAAGAAGTTCATCGAGAATTGGACCGGCGAGGTTATTTTTCAGGACTGGCACTCAGGCCGCCAGCCGGTTCAGCCATCCGGGAAAAAGAGCGCTCAGCCGTCTGGCAGCGATGAACCTCGACAGATTCTTCAGTCGATCGTCCAGAAAGTTTCTCCGTGCGTCCTCGTATGCGTAACGCGTCCCAAACACAAGCTCCGTCACATTGTTGAAGGTGCTGGGCACGAGCAAGTCCTGGATCACGAAGGGCTCACCCCAATGTTCGGCGATCTTGTCAACCAGGTACTCTGCTTATTCCTGGAACCAATCGAGAGATTTCGATGTTTGTTGGAACTTAACCAGATAAAATCTGGAATGATTTGAATGCGTGGTGCTTTGAGGTAGGTCAAGAAATACACGGGTGGAAAACGGATGTATGCAAAGAACACAGGAGAGAAAGCATCGAAATTGCCAATATTCTGGAACAGCAGGCCATTGACGTCTTTGAAATATCATCCAATCCAAAATCAGGCATCCGTGCTATCTTGCGGTCGCTTTTGACTTTGCCATATGCGGCATGTGTAACCAAGCGGTTTCGTCACGAGGGAGCATCACTACAGCATTGGATAAGCACCGGATTTGCATACACTCCACCATGGCTACTTAAGAGGGAGCGTAGCGAGTCTCCGCTCTGTACTTTATTCAGCGAGACAGGAGACATCAGACACTTTCTTTGGTCGTCTACAAGCTGTATAGAACATGACGAAAAGGACGCACTGCTTAAGAACCTCCAGGATAAACACTTTCCGCATGCATCCGTGCAACTCCTTGCGCTTACAAGGAGGGGTCCATTAGAGCCCACACGGAAGCTTCACGACTTTGCATTCCTAGGAGACACTGGTTTGCTGGACGTGGGGTGAAATACCCGCTCAGGCTTAGCACTTTCAGGCCTCGATCGCAATGCTAAGCCCGCATGTTGCTACAATCTACCGCTACCACTGTACAAGCGTTGTCTTTGCGCAAACAGCTACAATCAAAACGCGAACATTGGCGCGCAGCCTTTCGAGTTTGACCCAGGATGGCGGCATCAGCGGCAGTATCTCCACCCTGAACGAAGAAACGTAGTATGGACTGACCCTAAGTGCGATAGAGGATCCCGATTGAAGCTCACGACTCCTACATGACGCGTTTCGGCAATACTGCGTGTACGTATCTCCATTGCTTTATTGCTAATTGCATTAACGTGGACAGTCATCCTGGAAGGTTTCTGCAGGAATACTTTTCATATGAGGTGTTTATTGCAACAAGTATGCGAGCATTATATAACCAACATGCATATAATTAAATTCATCACACCATAATGACTTTAAAAGCACCTGAAAAGTACGATGTGTATACTATCATCGCTAGTTGTACTCTGAGCCACTTCTCCAATGTTAGAGCAGATATAAATATTGCGCCTGGACAACGCGGTCAAGAGCAAGCTGCTATGAATGGCTGATGTCACGCTCAGCTTATCGCTAAATCAGCAACGAGGTGAAAGAGATTAAATGAAATCAATGGTAAAATGTGAAAGACAGGACAGGAAAGAGGAAGAAGAAAGAGCCATGTGTCTCCACTTCACCGCTGGGGATCGCCACATGATTGAAGCTTTCTTTTTCATGACATTGGAGCGCATTGCAGGCACCTGCGAACCGATATCGCACGAAACTGCGCAAGACATCTCGCGCTTAATATTGCGCCTCTGCTGATGCTATATACTCCAGAAGATTGCAACGCACTAGGAAAACTATGATTGGCTCACGCACTCTCTGCAGCTGATCTGTAAATCCGTAAAATCTGTGACTGCGGTCTGTAAAAACCATTCACCGAACTGAAACAGAAGTAAAACAAAGTGAGTGGTATGAAGAGAGAGACAGCATGAGAAAGAAAAAAAAAGAACAAGTCATGTCTCTTCTCTACATGCAATCGAAGCGCCATCTTCACAAACGAAGAAAACGTGGACTAAAGTCGACAATGAAGACCTTTTTTACTTCCCTATGTCCGAGTGCTCGTGCACATTTCTAAACGTTTACTCCAACCGATACCAGACGTAAAGGGCAAGACTTACTGCGTGCATTTAATATTGCTCTTCGTGACCTTCCATTCGTCTTTTTGGGCCCAGGAGAAGTAAATGAGAAAAAAAAAAACACCACATATCCACGAAGTGAATGATGATGAGTGGGCGAAGCACCGGGGGATCATTCGGTTAACCGTGAATCTCCTGACGCCGGCAAGCGGACCCAGAGGCGGCGAGAGCGCGGGAAGCGGCGGCAAAACGCCGGAAGCGTTCTCTACTTGAGGTTGGTGGCGCCGGCTCAGTTCAAGCGCTAGCTTCGTGAGCCCTCAGCTCCGGGTCGCATGTCGGCGTTGCCGTGATGCTGCAGCTTCGCGAGTCCTCAGCTCCGGGTCCGCTTGCCGGCGTTGCCGTTTTGCTGCAGCTTCCCGCGCCATAGATTGCGGGTTCGCTTGTTGTCTGCGTCGCCGTGCTGCAGCAGCTGTCCGAGCCCTCGACTCCGCTTGCAGTTGAGCCGCCACTCTCACCTTTTCATCCATAGCGGGCGCGCCGTTATCCGAAGCGATCGTTATCATCTATGGCTGAAGAGAGAGAGGGAGCGTGCGTCGGGAACGAACGTCTTTGTGCACCAACCGTTATCATCCATGGCTGAAGAGAGAAAGAGAGCGCGCGTCGGGAACGAAAGCCCTTGTGCACCGCAGCGCCCCTAGCGGACTCCATGCAAACCAGAGCTACGGACGACGACGACGACGAGGGAGGGACAAGGCCCGGCCCTAAGGTGCTTCGCCCCTAAAACATCGCCCCAAAATTCACACTTTCTTTCAGAACCCTGTGATGTCTAAGTCGGATGCTTATTTCAAAGTGAGTTCAGCACACGTTTTATGTCGCGCAATAATTGTGAAAAAAGAAAGGAAATGATGAGAGGTAATAAAATGATATGCAAAATATTTTACATTTTATTATTCCGCGACCAATAGGACACGCAACAATCCTGTCTTCAGAAGCGTCGGTGACACTACTCGCGGCATAGAAACTTGAGCTGTTGTGGGGCGGGCATGTTTAATGCAACTGCAGCTGGCTCTAAATCAACTCTTTTTCCATCCAAGGGCATCACGGTGAACTTTTGGAGGAGCGTTGTCAGGTAGAGGAAGATCTCCACAGTAGCCAGAGTCTCTCCGGGACACATTCTTCTGCCTGCGTATTTGAGAACGAGGAGATGATAGATAACTTACCATGTAAAGGATGAAGGTTGAAATGGGCCTCAGAAAGAAAAAAAAATGAATGGCAAAGAACAAGGAGTATACAAAGGGTGACACGAGCTCGTTCCAAGATTAACAAAAACGGGATGAAATATTATGACGTGTTCATGTACAAGTCGCGCATACTTTAAACATCTACAACGAAAAAGTAAGAGACTCACAAACATTTTTAAAACCATGATCGGGCAGCAGCTGACGGAACAGTTGACGCAACTTTTTTTAAGGCATAGTCATACGCCCAAAGAACATTCTCAAGTTGAAACAACAATGGCATAATTGCTATGTGCAGCTGAAGCAAAAATTTCGGCCGAGACCGGAGGGATGGTACGTTACTTTTGCACACGATGGTATATACACACGTCACGGGCAATTTGTACACAGCTACAATATGCCCAATGCACAGCAAAACAGGATCAACCAGCATTTACCCATATTTATCTCCCTTGTTTGGCTCGAGTCTTAAGTCGTGTTACTGACTTAAGACCCGCTGTGGTTGCTTAGTGGCTATGGTGTTGGGCTACTAAGCACCAGGTCGCGGGATCAAATCCCGGCCACGGCGGCCGCATTTCGATGGGGGCGAAATGCGAAAACAGTCGCGTACTTAGATTTAGGTGCACGTTAAAAACACCAGGTGGTCCAAATTATTCCGGAGTCTCCAGCTACGGCGTGCCTCATAAATCAGATCGGTATTCTGGCACGTAAAACCTCATAATTGTAAAAAAAATGGGTGTTGTGTGCGCGCGTGTCCTGCTCATGCGCGAGGCCCATATTTTCCGAACGACCACGAACAAGTATAGAAAACCCGACGGGGCGAGTCCCCACTGCTCTCACCGGGTTGTTATTAGATCGCGTGTGTATTATGACGGCTTGGTAGATTTTGGGGAATGGAATCACTGAGCATGCCTGTCGAACGTGCAGCGTGTATTTCTGAGTTCCTTCAATTTTTCTTTTAGTATGAAGATCAAAGATGTCACAGGAGCACACTTTGAGTTATTTAAGAAAGCAGCGCCACTTCATATTCTAGCTGCAAACTTAGGCATTCAAACAAAGAGCCCTTCTGCGTCCCAGTAAACATTAGGCTTAATCGCAAAGCAGCATACCACTTTAAAAAATGGGGTACGCAGCTGGCTTAGATTGAGAGACGGCTTCAACTTCTATGCTCTGTCTAGAAATAATGCCACATTGTAGATTATGAACTGGAAAAGCGTTGGCCGTGAGAACAGCCAGATATCCAGTGATTCAACATACCAATAGAGAAAGGAATGAGCTGGTCTGGCTTGGCTATCAGACCGGAACCGTCCTTCTTCAAGAAGCGGTGGGGGTCGAATATCTCCGGACTTTCCCAAGTCACGGGATCCAAGTGAACGGCCGAAAGGTTGGGAAGGATGACAGTTCCTTTAGGAATGAAGTAATCCTTGTATTCCACGTCCTCAGCAGCCCTGAAAAATATATGCATATTTTGGCTTCCATGAACACTGCATTTCAGTCCACCTAGAACTACTAACTTCTCCCCTGTACTTCCAAAGCAGTACTTTGCATTTAGGATACAATTATTTAATATTTACGCTGTGTACGTAAACATAACTAAGCTGAAGTGACTCTTAACTACTGAAAGAAATGTTGCAAACAGTTTGCTGAAGCTAGTACTCAATACTAAAGAGGATGCCTGGCTCTTATCTTACATATTCGAATACACAGAAAAAGCATAAGTGCTCTTTTTGTGCAAACGGTTAAATGAAATGTTGCTGCGTTCAGGATCCCTGGTCAAGTCTAAACATCTGTCACATACACATTTCTTAATGGAGTGACAGCTCATGTTAAACGGGTTCTGACGTCAGCATGACGATTAAACCTGATAAATAAGTACGCAAATGTTATACTCGGTGAGTTGGAAACCCAACCATGGCACCGATTCATGCCAAAGCCGCCAGAGGTACGGAAGAAGCATTCGCTTTATTATTTATTACTCATGACTTTAAAGCAAATATATCACTATATTGTGAATAACAATTTAGCAGTGTGCAATAAACGAAACATTTATTCTAATGCTTTTTTATTTATCCCATTTAACTGTTCTATGAAGTGGTAGTCTACATAACTGCAGTATTGTTCTTGCTGTAGAATTGGATTTGCAAGCATAATACTTTGTTTCTGTTTGAATTTTGCGAATATTGTCATTATGTATAAATAAAATCGAGGGCTTAATTGAAACGTCTGCTTTGAGAGTCATAAAGTTGAAATCTTTGTGTTAGGTGAAACTTTTTATTCAAATTGATTCACTGGTTGCCTGATGAGAGCCTTCCTCCGCTACTCGCATGTATTTAAAAAGGACAATAAGTGTTCAGCTTTCACTTGAGGATGTACGCCACCGGCTGCTATTTTTTTTTTCGCATGAGGAACTGCTTATGTTCAGAGCTTCGAACAACGGTGGGTTCACACGTTATGAACATTTCCGAGATATTAACACAAATTTGGCACAAACGAAAGTACGAAAAGTCAGGAGTATTACGTATACTTATTATTCATTTTGTGAGATATCAAGATTATATATTTTAGGGCACAGAAAAATGTTACTCAATGCATCCTTACTCTTCTTGTGTTTCTTTTTTTGTGTCTTTGCAATGTGAAATAATTTATAACTACAGATTGATCACTGCAACAACATCTTCCCTTCAGTCACTCTCTCCCATAGGCCGCAAAAGGTGCTATGCTAACTGGCAGTCTGAGGATTGCAGCCATCTTTTGCAGCGATGAACTTAGTTCTTCATATTTTCTCTTTTTGTCATGGGCATCGCACCGAGTTGCCAATAGTTGTCTAAGAGAATCAGGAAGGACAAAAAAAAAAAAATAGAGAAAATGGAACGGATCGTTACAGTGGCCATTATAGCGGCCGTAGTTTGAAGCGTTTCTTGTTTTCATTTTTGTAGTTATTGCTCTTCGCCATTCTGCCACCTGGAGAACTGCTCCCGTGTAGCCAGAATCAGCCACTCAGTGGGGCCGATGACGGTAAACTCATCGATTTAATGGAAGAAAACGAATCCTTAGAAAATACGAATCCTGGTCAGCTTTTTTATAGCTAGGTGCGAGTTTGCAGTTAATAATAAGGATTAACTTTGTTTAGCGTTGTACAAGACATACGTGAGATGCAAAAGAATGTTTGATTTTTGAATGATAGTCGGTACGAAACAGAAGCTGCGCCACTCATAAAAGTACTCCCAACGCCAGAATATAGTTCGAGTGCATCTAGCCATAAGAACAGAACGACCCAAATATGCGCGAGTGAATACATAAGTCTAGCTTCAGATTGTAGCGTCTTGTTTATGCAATGCACGGGAATAAAACGCTTTATTGCTAAAAAAAGCCAACCTATTGCACACTTACTCTCTCGGGATGCTGAGTGGTGCAACAGTGCGCCATCGGTACATTTCCCAAATGGTGGCCATTGTGAAGTGCATATTGTTGTGATCCTCCCAGCAAGGCTGTCGCTCATGCCCGACCACACTGTCGATCTCGTTCTGAATGTTGCGCTGCACCGATTCCACTTTGTCGGCGCAGTTGAGGAGGTGCCACTGTATCGATATCTGGACAGTGTTCGATCCAGCTCCGAAAAAGTTCAGGACATTTCCAAGCAGGTTTCCCACTAGGAGGTAAAAAAAAGCAATTTTTGTACAGCAACAAAGGGTCCTCTAACAGGATAGTACAGTCGGGAGCAAAAGTCTAGAGACCACGACTTCTGCAAAAGCTTTTAATTTATTCTAGCACAGCCATGCAACGTGGGATATTCTCACTGCAGTCACATTGTTCATAGAGCCACACGTTGGTTGTGCCACTTTATTCTAGACCTGGCTGTGAAGAAAAAAAAGAAAAGATGCAGCATGTGTGGCATCTAAACCTTTGCACGCGCCTGTACGTGAGCTCACTTGGCTTGTTTTCATCTATTGCAGTTACGTAAAACCTCAAACATAATCACCAAGCTAAAGAGGAAACCAAGACCACCCTCTGATTATCTGAAGATGAGGCACGCCGTAGTTGGGGACTCCTAATTACTTTTGACCACATGGGGTTCTTTAACGTGCATGGCATATACATTGAGGATATATCACATGTAAAAAATGCAGAATGTTGTCATAAAATATTCTGGGGTTTTACGTGCCAAAACCACGATCTGATTATGAGGCACGCAATTTTGTCATAAGGCTTATGGACATCAGATTGCCGGTTCTCAAACAAATACTATTGTTATCAGCCCTTCTATTTTTATCGGCAGTATACTCACTTTTAAAGCTTGAGCGTGGGTTATCTTTATTCTCCTTCATCTTCTTGATATATCCGTCAATGAAGTCTCGATTGCTGCTTTCGTCCAGACTACTTTCATGCTGCTTCACCTCCTCGCTGAAAATAAGCGAAACCATTATTGCGTAACCTTGTTATGGAAAATTCATAATTAATAAACTTAGCGCACGCCATTAGTTCATTTTTCGACAGTAACTAAAGATTAAACGAAGCCGTACTTGTTTGATTGTACTTACGAGACATACTCGAACATTTCTTCAAGCACTTCCTTGATTTTGGCTACGTTAGTGAAAGGAAGCGTTGTAAAGATGAGAAATGCCCAGGAAGGAAGGAACGTGAAAAGGCTTCCGGATCCGATGATCTTCACCACCTTTCTTAGCCGCTCATCCAAGAATTTTCGCCTGTGGTCTTCGAATGGGTAACGTCTGCCGAAGACCAGTGATGTGATGTTGTTCGACATGCTCGGGATCAAATATTTGCGGATGTCCACTGGTGAGCCACGTAGCTCCAGTATTTTGTCAGCAAGGTACTGAACTTCATCCTAAAGTGGAGGGGCCGAAGGAACCAAATAGAAATGCTTTAAAATAATTACATTTATCGTCTTATTTGGCACTGCCTGCGATGCTAGCACACAAGATAACGCGACTTTCCCATATTTATGCTTCAGTGAGCAGTGACGTGCTTATAGAAATAACAATAGAGGGAACGACTACAAGCAAAGTCTGATACATCTTATTTGTCAGAAAGACATCTTCTGGAAAATTAAATTAAAATAACTTAAAATAATGAAATATGAGCGTAATAGCCACTTTATGTTAAATGTATCTTAATGATTTGTTGACATCTTGGTCAATACCGCGAGTGGCTGCTGTAGTAGCCTAATCGTACAAAAATAAGAATAAAAGAATAGATAAATATAATAAAAATTTGAACATTCCTTATTATATTAGGTGTAGAGTTCAGGAAGTCTATCTAGAATGAGCTACTGACGGTCGAAGGCGCTTCAGGAGCATGAGGCGACACGAAGGGCGAGCGAAAAAATTACTCATCTCCCTCTAAAGGGAACCATATGTGGATGCGAAGCAGCGGGATAGAGATGGTTAGCTTGAGCGGGAGATGGTTTAGCGGCAGCGTCCCGAGTGCTCATCGCGGCGCTGCACAGGAGAGAGAATGAGGCCCGCGCGCTCCGTCATTTTCATACCGCGGAACTACCGTGGCGCCCCCAGCGTAGTATGCAGCTGTCGCACCACCTGTCGTGCGCGCCGCTCCGTATTCCTAGAGGAGAGAAAGGGGGAACGTAGGAGATGAGAGAAAGGGAGGGGACGCGCATGCGCTGTGGGGGTGTGGCACGCGGGCGCCACTCCGTACAGGATTCCTAGAGGAGAGAAAGGGGGGAGCGTAGGAGAGGACAGAGGGGGAGGGGACACGCATGCGCTGTGGGGGTGTGGGACGCGGGAGGGACGGACAGAGCCGCCGGCAAGAAATGCTTCGCATTTAAAACAAGGCATCTCGTAAATGTGGCCTCGCGTGCTCACATACAGCCCGTTTCGCGCAGTGTCCTCACTAGATGTCGCCAGCGCAATCCAAAGGACGCGGCTCGCGCCTTCTAGACAAGTGTTTTAATCTCTCTACGTATAAATTACGCACAAAGCTTGTTATGCGGTACTTTAAGTACACAGTTCGCACAGTTATCAAGCTGATGTTCACGTACAAGCAGCGCGTTTTCCCGAAAGAGAGGATAAGTTACTTAGAAACCACAGAGCCTGTCGTAATACTAGTTCTCTGCCCTGCTACTCTGCTTGTCCACAGAAAACAGGATAACAAGCGAGGCGTTGTACCCCTACATGGAATGGGGAGAGGAGTCTTACATACGTTTTTTATATTTAACTCTATTAAGTAGCGAGGCCACATTGTGCATGTTAGTTTGAGAAGAAGCTTTACCCGAGGTCCTCACACTCAGAAGATACAAAAGGAAAAAATACTCTCATTTGGATACCTAATGCTTCATTGATTTCAATGCATTTTGTAGCATGCGTAAAAAAAAAGAAAAACACACGCTGAATATTAGTAACTGCTGGTGGTTGATATCTTACTTAGGCGCTCAAATCCTTTTTGCAGAAAGTAGTGAATGACAGGTATATTCAGGGAAATCAATGTGTTTAATTTACAATACCTCCCTGAGTAAATTCAGGTGCTAAGATCAGACAAGCAGCGTATAAGCGGATTTCTATACAGTAGGAAAAACTGATCCATTACAGAAGTACAGTCGCGAGCAAAACTTTGGAGACCACGGCATCAGCAAAAATTTAAATATATTCAAGTGCAGCTCCGCGGCCTGGAATTGGTTTAATAGATTGTATTGGTCAAACACGCACACGTAGGCGTGCTCTCTTGATTTCAGCCGGAATGCCCAGGCTGCGAAAAAAAAAATCGCGGCACCTTTGGTCCCCAAACTTTTCCTCGCGACTATATATGCCCACTAAATGCGCGAAGAATACGTAGATAGAACATCTGGTCCTAAAGGCTGTTAGAATTTATCCTTTTCTTCTATGCATAAAGTGAATTCATTGAGATCGGTTCATGTGATAAGAGCACTCCTGTTTTTCGCAGCTTGTATTTTAATGGGACCAACAAATTTGGTCGCACGTTCAATGCGAATTGGGAAATCAGGAATTGGGAAATCACCGCAGCGAGCCTTAGATAGTGATATTAGAAAGGTGAATTTTCAAAATGTAAGACAGCTCGGAAAGACAGCAGAAGTGTGCTAAGTGTGTAAAGTTGGTTTGAGTACAAACAGAGCCTATAAGATAGGAGAGGGCTTGGCGGAGGGTGCATACGCTGAGTCGTCTATGTGTGGGCGCCTATTTCGTTCGCCTTGCTTTGTCATACTTTTGAGCGCTGCAGAAAGAAAGACAAATAGCTTGCGATTAGAAACTGAAGTGCACATTGCGTTTATTTGCGTTTACAAAATCTGAACTTGAGAAGCTCCATTTTTAGTTGATCAGTTTTTTTTTTGTGCAGAACGAATGAATGAATAAAACTTTATCGTGCTTTTGAAGGGGGGGGGGGGGGGGGGCGTGGAGAGATAGAGAAAGAACTACAATAACTGGATTATATTCGCTTTCCTGGCGCAATGTCAGACAGCAGTTACGTCTTCTTTGACGGCACTGTACGTCCAGGTAGCCAGTGTTTTTTGCTGTCCCTTGTATTTGTGTCTGACTGGTTTGAGAGAAGTGCAAAATGAGAATAATTGTTTCAGGTACTGTGTATCGCTTCCGCATCCGAAGCAGGTTACTTTGGTTGCTACTAAGTTGTCTTCAGCCTGTTGCTACCCTTTTCTCGTCTTGTATGCTGCCCATTCAGCTTTAACGTATTCTGTAAGAACTGCTTTTGTTCATAGCCTGGGTGTTAGTACCTGTTTTCCTCGGCTGAGCTCTCGAGGCAAGAAGTGGTTAACACATAAAAATCATTACCTTTATGTGCTCTTCCATCGATTTTCTCCCAAAACCAAGGTCACGAAGCACGTGAAGGCAGAATCTGCGATTATCTTGCCATGCATCGCCGTTTAGCGTCACAATGCCTGAAAAACAAATTTAACAGACAATAGTTTTGCGTGATAATGATATTTCAGGCAGAATACTTCTGACATGATAATCACATGAATAACGACAGCGACACTTTTCTGCGTCATATATATCTGTAAGGAAGAGTGAATCTGTGACAGTAAGATTCTTTCTAGGACATAAAGCAACAGAAAAAAAAATACCTGAATTGCCTAAATTGAAAGAAGTGAACTGTGGTGCCCGACAGAAGTGTAGGCACGAAGTTACATTAGACGTATTGAGACAATAAATACACGGCTAGCATCAGATGTATTATATCCAAAGCCCACTCTACATGCTATATGCAACATTTTCCATACTAGCACATTTAAAAAATTATTGCAATGCCTAAATGTCGCACTTACACGCGTTTGTAATTTTTTAATTGTTTGCCAAGTTATATAAAGTGAAACGTTTATGTAACTTTGTGTGAATCACACTATGTCACCATTACGGATGTAAGGGAAATAAACGCGATGCAATTATCGGTGAAGCAAGAACATGCGTGGTACGTATGGCATAACACGTTTATGGTAGTGCCGCTTACGGGATTGGCCACTGGCCATATATGGCTAGGGTGAAGGTTAGGATGGGGACGCGGCCTGACGACAATGACTTGACGATGGCGATCGTTGACGTAACGGACGGACAAAACAGCAATAAGGTTTGTTGCTGTTTTGTTGCCCTGTGAAAAGTAAATATGACGTTCTTGCAGGAGCGTGTTGTAATCATCGAGAGCATCTTAAATTATGGGGTTTTACGTGCCAAAACCAGTTTTGATTATGAGGCGCGCCGTAGTGGGGGACTCCGGAAATTTGGACCACCTGGGGTTCTTTAACGTGCACCTAAATCTAAGTACACGGGTGTTTTCGCATTTCGCCCCCATCGAAATGCGGCCGCCGTGGCCGGGATTCGATCCCGCGACCTCGTGCTCAGCAGCCCAACACCATAGCCACTGAGCCACCACGGCGGGTTCGAGAGCATCTTCGAGACCATCGAGAGGTAAACGTATAATCTTTTACGACGATTGAATTATCTGGTGTGTTATCGGGGGCTATGGCACCCGATAATACGCCATATTATCGGGAGCTTTACTGCATCCATTGTATTGCACAACTTGTGAGCCACATGTGTCTTTCAAGTGTCACAGTGCTACATAATTTACGTGGACGAGCCTCATTGATATAATATTTACTATTCTGGGCTTCAAAAAAAAAAAAAATTGGCAGACCCCATGTTTATGTGGAATGAGCATTAACTAAGGTTACAGACATTGTCTGCTGTGCTAACGGCATTTACATTGCCATCTTTAGACATCTTGAGACATTGTATAGCGCGCTATGGCAGACCATTAAAAAATGAAGTTTTCTTTGCCTCTTGCCCCCACTTTGAGGCGCCGCCGCCTCAAAGTGGGGGCAAGAGGCAAAGAAAACTTCGTTTTTTAATGTTCTGCTCAAGGAGTAAAGTAAAAGTGCGAGGTTAGTTATGTAATGCTTCTGCAATGAAGCGCAGATAACTTGCAATTTACCGTGTTAGTTTTTCAGCGCGCTATACAATGTCTCAAGATGTCTAAAGATGGCAATGTAAATGCCGTTAGCACAGAGGACAATGCCTGTAATCTTAGTTAATGCTCATGGCAATAAATGAAATTTACAAGATCTCTCGCCCGCGAAGCTTCATGTGAGTCGGTGTGAAGAGACAGGAAAGGACTTCATGCTTCTAAAAACAACCGTAGCTCCTACATGCGTTGCCAAAATTAAGGGAAGTGAAAACTAGCGAGAAACAATGACGGCTTTTAATTTGTAACCGCGTAAGCAAAAAAGAAAACAAAGGAAAAGTAGGCTCTGATGCTCCTGGGGGACGTGGCACCAGTTCTCCTGAGCTTTGTGCCGAGTGCCTTTACGGACTTTTGGTGATTTGCACCATGTCTGCTTCTGACTGCCAACTAAGATCCTTGAATATTATAAGCTTCATAGTGGCCACCATCTCTCATGTAATTAAAGGCATGCGTTCTGTTGCAGTTGTGAGAACAACTATTGTAAGTACAGGAGAAAAAACTACAATACGTTTATAGACTTTTTCGAATCGAAGACGATACGGCGAGTAACTAGTATTTTTATTATTTATTTTATATAAAACACACATATACAACGGACAGAGAGGGAAATAGGGAGGAAGCAGGCTGGGATTGAGATGGGCAGAATACCTGCCTACTCTTTAGAAAAGAGGGAATAGAAGAAGTTGAATATAGGAAGAAGGCGAGTAAAGAGGGAAGCAAGAAAGGAAAGATGACAAGTCACGAATAGTGTAAAGCAAAGCAACGACAAAACATAGAATGCACCAGTAGGAACAGAACAAACGCTCAGAAACAGAAATGAAAAAAAAAACATTCGGGGGGAAAGCTGTGTCGCACGCAGCGTTCTCTCGCTGCACAAATTCATGGACAGAAATTATCAGCACGTTATTTTCCTGTAATAATTTTTCGATCTCCCTGAAGCCGGGCTCCTGCCCGCCGATCATTGACCATTATTGCTCTGCAGAGAAACCGCAAGGTGGAGACGAAGACGGCGGCTTAACATGGCGATGATGTTGGAAAGCTGACGATGAAGAAGACATGACGACGGCAGTTATCTTGCCTCGGTTTAGAGAGCAGCTCTTAGGCGCCCCGTTCCTGCGTTGAGCGACGGCGTCAGCGACGGCGTCAGCGTTGTCCCTCGGCGTAACCGAGCGAACGAGCACAACGAAGAATGAAAGAGCGAAGGCGGAGTGCAGCGTGCGATAAAAGACGGCGATAGCGAAGAGAGCGCGATGCGGAAAGCGGAGGAGGAGGGTTTGGCTAAAGCGTGAGAAGAGCGTAGTGCCGCGGAAGACGGGCCACGACCACTAACAGGATGGCGCCAGAGGAGCGCGCCGTCGTCTGTTCACTGATGGCACGCAGCGAGCGCTTCCAACGATACCATATATGAAAACAAAGTGCTGCATGAGCGGAAGTCTGTCTGCGGCGGCTGCTGTAAATCGCGCCCGTGGGTCACCCACGCGCTTCCTGTCACCATCGCCCGATTAGAGAGGCAGTCGCGCCAGACTTCGCTCCGTTTGCAACGTGCCCCACGAGACAGATTGTCCGCGCCAGCCAATATATCGCAAAATGAAAACACGTATAGGGCTGCGCTCAAATTTCGCATTAGAGAGTATCGTAATTGTCGGTGAATTATTTTCCGCGCTGTTTCCCCATAATGAAGTCTATGGTTTGACGAAAACTCGTCTGGCGAGGAAAGAACATGGCTGTATAGTACACTCGCCAACTAAAGAACACAAAAACATCCCCATAATGAAGCCATGTTGACAAGGACTAAACATCAACAATTAAATAAGCAGCAAACACTGTGAGTTTACATATTTGGGTCTCTAGATTTTATCAGCGCTAATTTTAGGTTGATACGAGGCTCGAAGCTACGGTCTATGAACGTGTCTCATGCTAAACTTCGGGTATGCATTTAATGCTGCCAAACATACGAAACTATTTGCATGAAGTGATTAATTTCTCGCCCCAATCCTCGTCTTCCATTCGTGTTCTTAAAGCAATAAGGACGCTCTCTAAAAGGCTATGAAAACTCATCATGTCCTTTTGCATGCATGTTAACACCAGATTTATTTCTCGCATCATTCTTTTAGATTCAGTAACATGTTCCTACGGCCACAATAAAAGAAACAAAAAATATATTAAAAGATGCACTCACCTTTAACACCTGATCGATCTAGAATGAAGTTGTCTGTCCGGTTCAAAACATCTTTTCTGGTCAGTACATCTTTTATTGAGTCAAAGTCGTTCAAGATAACAATATCTTTCACTCCTATTTTTAGCCTAGAATAGAAGATGAACATGATATGCTTGAATATTATTCGCTTTTTATATATTACTTCGAACATTGTGTTTTTAGACTATGCTATGAAATATTCGGGTAGGCATTTGTGACTTTTTTCCTCTTTGATTATGTTATGTAAGAAAAATTATAAGCCTTCTAATAATAGATTGCGTGGAAATACAATGCTCGACAAGATAGCCTTACGTATTTGCTTCACCATGCCTCAAGACCCACTTGAACAGTCTTGGAAATTGTTATATTGTAAATAAGAAAAATGTCGCAGTTTCACCCGAAAGGCGAAGCATCAATTGCGATAGCAAATTAGTAGAGAGCTATGCGGAGTAAGGATAGTAGTTTTATCAGCTGTATAAACTTGGACATGCAGCAGCACCAGCAACGCGCATAACTGTTGTAGACGCCGTCGCCGTTTTGCCCGCGTTCGCACCGAACGCGCGCGGCGTTGGTGACTGTTGCCAGTGCCTCTGGGGGCGGCTCGGAGGTTTTCGACGAGATCAGAACGGAACACTCGTCGAACAGCCGTCAGAAGTCTTTACCACCTTCTCGCCTCGCAACATTTTTATATAAATACGCATTTGGTGCCGCAGCTAAACGTCGCCTGAAATATAACGCTATTTGGCAGTACGATTTTTGCGAAACTCTTGAATACAGTGTAATAATGTCACCCAAGTTGTGAGTCCATCTATCGCAATTGTCCTCTAGAGATACTTCAAGAGATTTAGTTAAAAGAAGTGCCATATGTGTTCTTGGTGCACAGTTATGGATTTGTAAGCTCGTGCTTCAATTTCTTTATTGAGTTTTGGCGATATTGTTGAGCTTTTTTGAGTTACTAAACCTGAGCGTTGCTTCCCACACTTGTTAGAATTTAGCTTTCTCTCTCAAATGCAATAAATTTCATTCAAATTGGTCGAGCCGTTGTCTCATGATGGCATTTTCGCGTGTTATATGTATTTGCAGAGGGGAATTGGAGTTGGCCCCGACCTAAACCTTTCTCGTAATACACAACGTAATGAGCGGGAACGCAATTGGTAACGTATTAACAAGAGCTATATATATTTGTACAAATATTTAAATTGCGAATGTATGTATCGTACTTTAGCATGCATCATTCCCTACTTGCTGTCATAGGCAGCAGACCATCTACGCAGAACTAAAATTGCCATAGACATCGTATATCTGTTCGCAATAAACATATGCAAACTTTGCACTTTCGCAATTATTCATCAAACCTGACTTTTGCAACAATTGTTTTTGGTTACCTAACACAGAGACCGATTTGTAGTCTCTCAAAAATTGATCGTAATTTTCATTCCACTAGAGGCTTATGAAATCAACTATTAACGTAAAGGAAAGCTTCAGTCAGTGATAGCATGAGTGAATTTCTTCGGCTGCTATTGAAAGTTGAACCAACCTGAACACCGGTCCGTGCTGTTTTGAAATTTCCAGGCATCTTCTGTAATCGAAGTTTCTTGGTCCATACGGCAAGTGACCGACCAATGGGAAACCTCGAGGGCCTGGCGGCAGTTTCTTTCCCTTTGGAATTCTGGGCTTGTTCATGTTCGATGTGATGACGGCAAATAGCAAGAATGAAAATGCTATAGATAAAGATAGATACAACCAGTTCACCGAGGTTACCTGTAAAACAAATAATTCAGTATTGGGAACCTTCTGGGATTGCAAAGATGAGAAACATGAACGCCTGCAAGGATATTATTTTGAAATATAAAACGTTTCTTATTTGATTGCTTTTAGGGAAACGGCAAGTTGTAGAATATTGGTTCACGCAAAAGACAATGAGCTGCGATAAGAGTACTGTAAACTCCAGAAAAAGCCGCATTTCTGTTGCAGCCCGAACGCAGTAAAATCTTAATCAATGCGCGCCTACTTATGAGAGTATTTGCACCAGTGTAAGTTACTTCTTACGCCGTCGTGGAGGTTGTCTTTATCTGTGCTGAATTGCCTTCATCGTTGTAGTCCTATCTTTTTCTCATTGTCATTATGCTCATTCGAAGTCATAGTATGTGGTAAGATAGTCGCTATTGCTAACAAAGGAGCTTCATTATTGCTTTGGAAGGTGGGAAGTTTGGATCGGTTTCTAAATTGTCTTATCAGTCTTCAATAGTCGCCAGCATAATTATGCCAGTTTATTCAACACAGCACATGTAAACTCATCCTACTTAGGTTAGCTCGTTATTCAGATCCACATACGTTGTTTCCTGTACAGCGAAAGGTCTTTTGCGGAACAAAGAACGCAAACACAGAAATCAAAGCAACTATGATAAAAGCGCTATCTTTAGAATTTGGGGTCTGGATTCCGAAACAATATAAAAGTGACCACCTAGGGAAATTAAGAGAGATGCAATGTCTGGGGAAACCACTGAATGCATTTTATATAAAGACGTCTCACAACGTATATAAATAGGATAGTCACAATGCAACAGCGGCAGAAGAAAAATAAAAGATTGTGTTCTGAATATCCCACCATTTAAATTAAACATTCTTCTAGACAAGGTTTCACGCGTAATTATTAGACGCCCCTGCGCGTGCATTGGTATGGCTATCGCCACACAAGGGAACATTAAGTACATTAATCGTAGCACAATTTTAGTCGATGATCTTATAGTGTCTATTTTCTTCGTCGTGATGATACCGCTCCTGCGCACGAAGCCGTGATAGGTCTATGCATCAGGAATGTTCTCTTGGTGAATTGCTTGCGTGCATGTCGGATACTTTAGATTACATATGTGTTGATAAAAAAAAAGGCTGCAATCACTCGTCATTCGTTTTCACGCGTCGTGTTAATATTAAATCACTAAGATGTATTGAAGTAAACAAAGATCTCCATCTATGTTAAGGCCATAAGTTCCCTCCTGCAAAGCATAACTACATCATAATAAACAACCTTTTTTTTGCACAGATCAACAGCTGTGTTGCATGGCCGGTATTTTCTAGCGATGCCTTTCCGATGCTAATGCCTTTTCGCGCTATTCGTGCTTGATCAGTGGTCAGAGCGACGGTCCGCTCACGTTATCAACGGGATCAGCCGGCCGTGAGCAGTGGATTATAAGACGAGTATAGAATAACGCATAACGCATCGCTACAAAATACCGGCCCATCTGTGCACCTCATGAAGCATCATAATATATCCCGGGAACCGTTTGAATCTGTTGAGTTCTTGTTTAGTGTAGATGCTTCCGCTTTTTATTAGATTTCTAGTCTATAGTTCTCCCGTGCTTGCTAAAACATGCAAGTCAAATTTTCGAGCCCTTCAGAGCGTGCAAGCACAGGCACTACGCGTTTGCCTCGGCCTTCCGCGGAGCGCCTCATCAGCAGAAACAGTTATAATGGCTCAAGACCATCCGATCACGACTTACATTACCACCGAAACGCTTAGGGCCAATATTCGCCACGTTTCACGGATGCAATCAAGCTCTCTTGGCCGGCTGCCAGAACGACGACGACAGGCGTCTTACTCCAACGTGGTCAGCACTCATCGTGCCTCCTTACCATCGGGATTCACACCCTCGGCACGTTCACCATCAGCGTTGTGGTGTTTAAAACAACCTAAAGTGCGTTTTTCCGTTCCAGGAATAAGAAAGAAGACTGACCTGCCTACCTTGGCCTTGAAGCAAGCAGCTCTGGATTGTTTGCACACTTTCTACTTTGACCGAGTCCACATATATACAGATGACTCTTCCACTCAGACCAGCTCCACCAGCGCAGTGGTAATACCATCACGATCAATGAGCATCAGATACAAGATTTCTCACGTCACGACATCGACCGGTTCGGAGCTTGTTGCCCTCCGAGGTGCCATTGATTGTAATAACAACCAACCGGCTAATCGGTGGGCAATATTCTGCGACTCAAAGGCGGCCCTACAATGTCTTTTGTCAGCTCTTTGTCGCGGGTACTGTGAGCAACTCGTGTCGGAGTCACGACAAACGCACCATCATATGATCGCGAAAGGACACGAAATCGTGTTTTAGTGGCTGCCGGGTCATTGGCTGCCGGGTCAAAACTTCTTATGCAAAGTTCGAAATTCTTCCAGTGTTCTGTTTACATTATTATAGGCTGATGTTGATTTATAAAGCTTTTGTTAAGTATGGTACCGATACCATAATTAATCTTGCTAAGTTAAAAGTAAACACAAGTGTTCGTCTAACTAGGCACAAAGAAATGTGGACTGTACCCACCCCTAGAACTACTTATGATGAACAATATTTGTCCTACAGGCTACCTTCCCTGTTAAACTTATTAAACCATGAAGATTTTGATCCTTCGTGTAATCAAAATTGGCTCATTAAACACTTCGCCCAGTCCATTTGTTTTCAGGAGTAGTACATCCTTTCGAATTTTTTGTCCCTCTTCTTGTCAATCGCTGCTTTTTATGTTCATGCCATTTCAAGCCTATGAAAATGAGCTCTATTGTTTCGCGCATTGTTATAAAATTTTGTGTTACGCGATGTTATGTAATATTCGTCGATTTATGTGAACTCTTCGTGCATGACTGACCGTCATCCTGCTGTTTTGCCCACTGTAACGGGGTCGAGACCTCGTCAAGCTGCTCAAGCTTTTAGTCCCGTACTCCTCCTATCCAAAGGAAATAAAAGTTGATTGATTGATTGATTGATTGATTGATTGCGGTATCTCGGGCAACGGCCTCTCCGACGAAGCAGCTAGGAAAGCTCACGATGGAGCAAACCTTGTTTCTGTACCTTTATCGAGGACTGACGACGCAGCCCAACACTAGCTAGCGCAGCGTATGACATTGGAGAAGTGGAACACACATGAATTCACCCATCATCGATTGTATTCTCTGCATCTATGCAACTGCGGCTGTTACCTGAGCTTCCGCGGAGTGAGGAAACAATGCTTTGCCGCTTACGCTTGGGCGTTGCATTCACCAATGCATATACGTGTTTGATTGGAATGGCTGAAGCGCCGAGTGTAATGCCTGCGGTGTCAATGAGACTATAGAACTATACACCTACTGTGCTACTGCCCATCTTTTGAAAACGAAAGACATGACCTGTGCACAGTTCTAAATCAGTTGTATAGAAAACCGTTCACCTTGAACAAGATCTTGGGACCATGGCCTCGCATATCGCAGCTATAAAGGGAAACAAAAGCGCTGCTGCAATTTTTGAAAACTACAGGATTCAATAACCGTCTGTGATCCGGACTGAGTCGCTGTGAGTGATATAGAGCAGAAAACTGTTAGCATGTCAACAATATCCACAATGTACTTTCTCTTCTCCTAATATTTCCCTCCCCTTTTCCTTCCCCCAGTGTAGGGTAGCAAACCGGGCTCAGTCCTGGTTAGCCTCGCTGCCTTTCATTTATCATATTCTATCTCTCAGGGGCATTGAAAAAAATCTATAGAAGCACAACAACCCCCACATACTTCACTTTAGGCAGCCCATGTGCAAGAAATTTGTTTGCGTAACCTATAGCGAACTATACAATATGACAAGTGGAGCGCTCGCAATGCCGCGTATGTCACAACGGCGCTGCAATATGAACGAAAAGCGACGCTATACCTGGAAGAGTGGCACGACAGTCATAGTTGAGTCCATGATGCCTGTTCGGCCTAGCAAGAGGGCTTATGTGCTTTAAAACGGCCACCAGGCTGGCTTGGCTGTAGGCGCGGCGCTGAACAGATAGCAGGAGCTATAGGATATCTTCAGAAACGTGCGTTGCTGTTGTCCCAACAAGAGATTACGTCGCCGAACACGCACGAGGCTGCGCGATAGCGAGGGTACGTTCCGATTAGAAAGAGTGCTACCTATCGAATCAAACAATGGGAAAGAGCTCGTACTGCGCGTCTTTCCTTGCGAGGTGCACCCTGGAATCGCTATGTGGCTGATCAACAAAACAGGCGGTGCGCAAGGTTCGAAGGCAGCGAAAAAATGGCAGTAGTGCCCAAAGATGAAGCATCGAAAGCAATAGCAAAGTTTAGCGTTGCGCTCGAGCGTTAAGGGCCCCGTGTCGCAGAAAATCTGGTGTTGGCGGCGTTGTGTGCTAGAGAAAATTACATTTAAGTATATGCCACGCCTTGCTATATGACATGCGGTATATGCGGGTTATATTGTCACACCTGTCTATTATTAAAGTTACTCATACCTTGTCTTACATTCTTGACAAAGGTATTCCTCGGAATCTTGAGAATGACCGCCCACAAACAAATGTCATGAAACGAAACACCGACAGCGCATGCCTTTTATGTTAAATCTTCTCAGACTCAAATATTAAAAGTCCCAAACAATAAAAAAAAATTACGGGCAGCTTCACACTAAGTGGTGCGAAGAGTGGGCAAACAGCGAAGCTGGTGGCCCTTCCCTAGCTTTAACTTTGCTTTCCTTTGCTTAACTTGGTTTGGCTTGGCTGGTTCTTAGCCAAACTTAGCCGACCCCGAATACTCGGGGTGGACGCGCAGTTTTCTAAAGGCCATTTTATAGTCCGACGTAGCGTTGACGCGCGAGCGCGCTCGGCACGGGGAAGCCACGCCAGCGAAAGCGCAGCACTCTATATAGTCCGGCGTGAGGCGTGGCCGACGTATCCGGCGTTCGTCGCCGTGCCCCGGCTGCAGCCGGCGTCGAAATGTTGTCGACATGCTGCATTTCGCGCCGGCCTCGTCACCCAGAATAGACCGCATCCGCGTCTCGTCCAGCAAGATGAGCTCATGGATACTGGTGGCGGCACGCGCAGCGAGTTCGCAGTTTCGTATCATCCTCAAACTCCTAGTTTCGTATAAAATGCGCGTGAGTCTAGGCGGTGCGGCGCACACGTTGGACTATAGAGGGGTCGGTTTTCGCGCCTTCCATAATCAAGGCTATCCACCAGCATCTTGCTCGACGAGACGCGGATGCGGTCCATTCTGGGAGAGGGTGGTAACTTCACCGAGCGATGCCGTCACGTGCGTCGCCTAGCAAGGCCTCGCTCCAGCTGTGCGAGGCGTTGCCAGCCAACGGGGGTTGACATCATCGCCAGGCGCAGTTCACACTACGCGGTCTAACCAAGAGCTTCAACAGCTCCGCTGTTAAAACCTGAAAATGACGTAATTTTTTTGGCGTGTCTGTACACTACCTTCGGGATCGGCCCGAGGCCGCGTTTCTACCACAAGTTCGTCTATGCGCATATCGTTCGCCGCCAGCGTTTCCCGGTAAACATTACGGTTATATAAGCTGCACTTGCTGGGAAGCGCGAGAAGCAGTCAGGAATCTGAACGCTATCGGGAAACTTAAGCGTGCTCCAAGTTTTTCTAACAGAATATACATAGAGGCAACATCACATGACGCAGCATGGGAGACGACTGCTGTTGCGCAGCAGCAACAATCCCTGGCAGATTGCAAGCGTGTCACAAGGCTGGCGCCACGAGGAACGCCGGCAGGGTCTTTAACCGGCGTCGCACCTTGATTGTGCAAGAACCGACATTGACGGAAATCCGTTAATGTTTGTTAGGGCCCAATAAAAAAAGTCCCAGTTTCACCCTAAAGGCGAAGCATCAATTGCAAGAGCAAATTAGTAGAGAGCTATACGGAGTAATAGTAGTTTTATCAACTGTATAAACTTGGACATGCAGCAGCACCAGCAACACGCAGAACTGTTGTCGACGCCGTCGGCGTTTTGCCCGCGTTTGGTGCGAACGCGGGCAAAACGTTCGTTCCACACGTCACGTTCGCACTTCACGTGTCGTCGCAGCCAATGGGAATTTAGGTGCCGTTTCGTTGCTACAGACGCCGGCTTTTTCGCTCAATGGGCCATCTGATGCTTTCGCATCAAAACTCATAGAAACTGTTCACTGTCGTAAATCTTCCATCCTGTCATGCCCTTGGCCCTGCCTTTTTAACGCCCGTGCGTCAACTGTCCTTTTGCTTACCCCGTTCCCTAAAAAAAGACATTGATTTAACTGAAATACAATTACTTGAGCCTGCTACTGGCACCTGCAATCTGAAAATTTTCACTGAAGAGAGTAATTCGTTCAACCAGTGCTGATTAAATGTTGATGAAGTTCGTTTGGAGCGAGTGATACTGAAATCGTTTGTTCTGAATAAATATAAGTAGTACAATTTAGATCATGGTACGATATATTTGCAAAAGTCGAATACGGTTGCCATGATTGCCATAATATGTTAAAAGCCCGCAGGCTGTAACTCTAAGTACTTCAGAATATTCGTTTTCGTGCTTTACTTCAGGCAAGTTTCCACACACTAAATACGTTCTAGGGCAGAACAAATGTTACGTATTTAGAGCTAGAGCACTGCACGGGCTCGGGCCGGCCCTGATAAAGCGATTTATGATGGGCCGAGGTCGGGCCTGGGCCTGATGCCCTCGTGCATCTGGCTCAGGCCCAGGCCATTCACTCAGGCCTTCGGGCACACGTGGATGCTCTGTATAAATCCAAACCATTTTTTGGTAAGCTCAACTGACAAATCCGAAAAGACTGGCGCTTAATTATCTTAGCAAACAAAATTAAAAGAGGAAGACTTCTAATTTCTTCGTTGCTTAGTTTTTTCTTGTAGAAAATTAGAATTATTCTTGATTTGCAAAAAAAAAAAAGCTTCATTCTCTTAAAAGAAAAAAAAAAAAACTTCACTTTTTAGGAACATCTCTTGATACAGTCTGACTTTTACCGCTGTTGCTATGGCACAAGTTAATCACTCCCGACATGATTATTTTATTGCAATTTCATCGATTTACCGCTTTTAGTTTATATTGCACCTCTTTGATGTTTGCTTTATGATGGCTGTTGCGTTACAGAGATGGCTCCGGCATTTCATCAAAACTTGTATCTGTCTCTGAAATTATACACGAAAAGTGTTTTGTCGTACACTCTCGAGCCTATGACAAAGCACTTTTTATGTATATGTGGTAGTGCATTTCCCACCACCATTACCTTCGTGCCCAAATTAGAATATGTGCTTTTGAACTTTAGCTGCTTCGATATTCAAAATTCGTGGTTATCTGGCAACACTGGTCACCTTTTCTGGGGCTAGTTGCAAAGCGCCTGCGTATTGTGCAGATCGACGATCGTAGCCGTGTGGCTGTTGAGGACTCTAAAATGAAACAGCCATCTTTATTATGCAGCATTTAGTGATGGACCAACTTCACTGTGCCGCCCAGAATTAACGAAGCCACGCACGCTGGTTTTTTGCACCCTCAGATATCCCCGCGGACTACATCTTCAAGAGGCGTACTGCTTTGAAACTGAAACCTTCGCCGATACTTTTTCGGGGTGACGGGCTCTCTGAGCTAAGTACCGTAAACGATTCCTCATAAGCTCTAGAAATTTGGACTGATGCTTCTAAACCAGCCTAGCCTTGCATTGTAGTCCTCCAGATTTGTTTCTTCAGCAAGAAAACTCATCTCATGTGAAAAATTGAAGCTCCGCGGTAGTATCGCTGTTCGTCGATGTTGATAAAGCTCTCTCTCTCTTCTAGTCGACACGTTGCATTGTTGAAGTTTTCCATGCTCGGATTAAATCTCCACGATTCCATGTACTCAGCAGTTACATCATACCCGCTAGACCTACACCCTCTAGACATCACCATGAGTTGAATGTGTCGCCTTTTCACCATCGCACCAAGCCGTCTTTTCCCTCACTTTAGAACTATGGAATGCTTTACCCCGTCATGTTCGATCTTTATCGCCAGCTGAGTTCCTCTTGTATATTGTTAACCACGGATTTTACGCTGCATGTCTTTTTTTTCTTGTTCGCCATCTTTGTATCCTCTGCTCCCCACTTATGCGATAGCGCTTCAAGGCTGCAGCATGTTGAAATAAATAAATAAATAAATAAATAAATAAATAAATAAATAAATAAATAAATAAATAAATAAATAAATAAATAAATAAATAAATAAATAAATAAATAAATAAATAAATAAATAAATAAATAAATAAATAAATAAATAAATAAATAAATAAATAAATAAATAAATAAATAAATAAACGCACACTGTCGCTATGGTTGCTCCGTTCGCGTTGGATATTCGCTTCGAGCGTGGCAACTGAAATTCAACTAGTCAAGTAGCATATGCACGTACCGTGAGAACCGAGAACGAACGTGATCTGCAAGTTGACGGTCGCGCTGTTTTCTGCCGTTCGGCGCCGCAAGTATAAAGTTTTCCCACGATAGGGCGTTGTGCATGTTCTCTCTCACTCAGGTTCCACGCACCGCTTAATTCTCACACTGCTCTTGTGCTGCAGGCTTTCGTAAGTATTCTTACAGGCGCTCCGGCTTCAAGCACAGCACAATAACAACAGCAGTCCCGCAAACTCACTGTTAGGCACACGAACATAGTGTGGAGCCTCACCACTAGAGCTAAAAACGAAGATACGCACAAATTGACATTCGGGAAACGAACGCACCTTCGATTCAACAGCGCACTGTGAGGTGTGTTCTTACCAGACCGTCTGAGCGGAGAGGACATTGAATGTCAAGCTCGATTTAGTGCCGACAAACTGCGAGAGCTTTCTCAGTTTTACGTCTGTCTTCTGCCCCATCGAGGTGCGACCCCGGCAGCTCCATTGCCGAGGTTACTCGTCGCACCAGTGTTATGACACGCTTTGTATCTTCTAGCGCGCAGTTCCTGCTATGCGCAGCAGCACTTTAAGTCAGCTTTAAGCTTGCAGCAGCACTTTAAGCTTGAGGAGCTCAAGCGCAACGATAAGCCTTGTTATTCCTGTCACTGCTTCACCTATGCGAAACTGCCACTTTTTTACAAGTGTTTATAATTCGTGGTGTTTACAACATGTAGTGTACACAAGAATTTGAAATAAAGTGCCTTGGATGAAATTTTCAACCAAGCCCTTGCTTCTATCGACCTTTTCATGTTAGCTGCACAATTGCTCTGTCAGAAAACGTGTTTTGCAATGCTTCATTGTCACTGCAGTTCTATTTCGATGTCTTTGGACGCGTCACCTATAAGCAATTGCATTTTTAGGGCCGGTACCACTCAATTTATGTATGACTGTTTGAATGGCCCTGTAACCCGGGCCATTCATACAGTCATGGGCCTGGGCCGGGACTGGTCATGCAGGCGCGGGGCCGGTGTGGGCTTGGAGACTCAGGCCCAAGTCAGGCCCGGGGGAAAAAAATTGGCCCGTGCAGTGCTCTATTTAGAACCACTTAGCCTGCCACAAGAACATGCTGTAAGAATAACAACATTTTTCAACTCAACTGATCCCGCAGTATATCTATCAGTCTCGGCGCGTATTAACATTCAGCAGCATATACGCATAGTTTCTCACTATAACACCTAGAGGGTAATCTGGCGCCACCGTCTATGCGGGTTTCTTAAAGGGCGCTGTGCCGTCACGGGAATGACGGGATATGTGTCTGCGTGGCTTGTGTTGGCTGGTGTTGTACGAAGCTTCGTCAAAAACGTGAATATGGCTACACAAATAATGCGTTCTTAAAATAAAATCGACATAAAAGGCTTTCATTCACCCGTATTACATCTCGATAAAGTTTACTCACCTACAATGTAGAGTCAACTGACGAAAAGCGAGAACAGACGACAAGTTGTTCGAAAGCGAGCGAGAATCTTGTCGTCTGTCCTCCAACTTCAGCCGCCCGTTGATACTTTTTACGTTTCATATAATTGTACACCCAATAATAAGTCCTCAAAATTAAACAAAACACGGTTTTGTGTAATAATAAAGCTAAAACCGCTTTTTGTGTGCTGTTTCAGCTGGAAATTAATCATTGTGACCGACGGCAAGCCAGGCGCATCTTCAAGGCTTCCTGGCTCTCCGAGAACGTTGCCAATCCGAAGTCACAATGTACCGGCATTCTCAAGCATACCACAACGCAGCAGCGCCAGATTTGCCTCTAGGTAATATAGTGAGAAACTCTATGCATCTACATATAGAAGATCGGAAACTATTATTGCCATAATACTTCGTATGGTTCATCGTTGATGAACCATACTTACAGCAGTTCGACAATACCGCCGGGATATCTTCTTCAAGAACTGACAGGGGGCGCTCATTTGTCGGTCATTAGAAGAAGCTGTGCACTATGTGTTGTTGACATGGCCCCCAAGATTTCGCGCGCAGTGCGTTGCCCTATATCGGAGGTCATAGACTCATAATCTTTTACCAGCCATTTTCATTAAAAGTTCAAAGGTGGCGCTCTTGATGCTAGCGCGAGCACTGGTTGCCTCTCCCGCTGAACGCCAGGGAGCTGCGAGCACCCGTATTTATTGCATAGCTTGCGATAGTGACAATTTCCGAGTCAAATATTTGAGAAATGTATGTATACATGACTAAAAATTGTTCTTAGATATCAACGAGGTAAAAAACGAATCTTCTGCCTTTGCGCCAGACTGAAAGATGTAGCTTCCGATGAAAGATTGACGTTACAGCCTTCCTGAGGAAGGACGTTGTACTTTTGCAAGATTGTTGTCAGATACAAGAAGATTTCGACAGTGGCCATTGTTTCTCCTGGACACATCCGCTTTCCTGAAACGAGGCAGAAAGGTAAATGAGGGAAACATTAGCGGCGATAGAATATACGTATATCCACGGTACTGAAGTGGGAAATTTTCGACCCCGAACACAGGTTAATAACGCTTCGAGCGGCATTACACTGAGCAATACATAATGGCAAGTGAATCGTTGTTGCCGAGTAATTCCTTTTTGCGAAATAAAATCTTTAACGTAGCCAAGAAGCAACCCCTATTTAGTCCTTGTTGGAATAAATAATAAATAAAAGATGAAATCGATGTATCATTTTTGTCCCAGCTTTTTACACGTCCTCCAGATATTTCGTCTCTTTTGCAGCGCACAGTGCTCGTAGGGGGAAAAATACCTTCTGTATGTTACTGAAGCGAAGAATGCATAGCTTTTTGCGTGTATCATTGATGCCACCATGAACTTGATTAATGGATCCGCAGAAATTAAGAGGCTCAAGTTTCAAGTACACAAAGCACGCCAGATGCGCGCTTACCCCAAATGACGAGCTTGAAATGTTCGCCCATCTCCATGACGTTTTAATTGTGCCTAATTATTCTATGCCAGGTACAGCGTTTTAGCCTAGCCGGCTTATAAGTTTCTCATGGCACTGGACGAGACACCTACGACAAGCGGTACTCTCGGCAAAGTGCTTCTGGCTGGGACTGGTAGGCGCAACACACTTACTTATAATTGGATAACGTCTTATCCCCCCAGTTTATAGTGTCTTGCACTCATGCGCACGCCGCTTCTCAATGAACAGCGTGAGTTGTTTTTGTACTCGTACAGCGGCCATCTTGTTGCAGTGTTCAAGAACATCTAGAATTGCGAGGCGCACCGAGAGATATGTTTGTTGGACACCAAGTTCTGCAATACTGACACCACTGATTTTATGTACGAGCATCTGATATTGAATCCGGCGTTGTGGAAGAGCGAAGCCGACAGGAGCGAAGTGCGTTAGTAAAGTTCAATTCCCTGATTTAAAACTTGTGCAAACCGTAGGCCTCGTGCTGTCACTACGCTAACCACAAAGCCTTTCCTAAGCAAGTGATCTTTCCCGTTGGCCAGCCGTCTGTCCGACCTGATATGTCCACGATAAGAATTTGCGGAAATTTGCTGTTATTACCAATTTCTAACTTAACTTGTTGTGAATATGGGCTCTGATACATGGGTGTCTCCGTACACGTCAGCACCCTGCAATGCAAAATCTACGTAGTGTTCCTGCCCAAAAAGGCACAGTGCCAAGCGGTGGCCTCTCTTGGTACGAACTTGCGAACTGTGCGACCATACTAAGTGCGGTGCGCTCGCCCAATATTTCCCATCAGGACGCTTAGATAATATGTACAAATCCATCAGAAGGGCCAGCAATATTTGAAACATAGTGGTCTATCGAGGTATCGCTATTTCTTAAATACAGAAATTGTATTTACTTTTCGACTGTGCCTCGTAGTAAAGTGACTGCAGTATTTGTTCAATGCCTTTTTGACACTTTTTCAAGGCATGTAATAAAATTGTGCGTGCCACTAATGTACATGTACCCGGTAAGAGTGGCAATCATAATTTCATCCTTCGGCATTTCTACAACTCAACAAGTACAACGACCGGAGCTGCGCAGATACAGTTATCATGGCAAGCTTGGTAACGTGGCAGTGCCCTATAAAGACATATGCGGAAGCACTTACCAACAGAAAATGGAATCAATTGATCAGGCTTGGGAAGCAATCCCGAGCCATCTTCTTTCAAAAAACGCAGTGGATTGAACTCTTCTGGATCTTTCCAGTACTCGGGGTTCATGTGCACTGCCCGAAGGTTCGCCACCACAATAGTTCCTTTGGGAATAAAATGTTTTTTGAAAGTGATGTTCTCGCCAGCTCTGGAAGAAATAGAATGGGGTTTCAGCGTCGTCCTCTCGTCTCACAGTGTATGCGCAATAACGCACGATAAGAATATACTTCGCCAGCTATCATATGCTAACCGGGCAGTAACTAAACCAGACAATAGCGTTGCGACTGCCATCAGATCCGGGAATGTTGGAAATTGCCCCGTCGGTAAAATATTGAATTTCCCCGCAGTACAGCAGCGTATACCTCAATAGGGAGCATCTTAAAAAAATGTACCTGCATTTCTGGAGGCCATCCGAATTTCAATAACTGTCAGTTTGTAACGTCGAGAGTGTACGCCATTTTATTAACGTGAATATTCCCGGCCTTTAGTCGTAACATCTTTGCTGTGTTATAGCAGAGTGTTGGCCATCATTAAAGCCGTGCTAGAACACAGCAGGAAAATTACGAATAAGTGCCATAAATACGCATGTTATTACAAGAGCGTGCCCTCTCGACGCTACTAATTGAAAGTTGTTGAAAATCAGGCGGCCTTTAGAAAGCTAATTTTGAAAATGCTGCCCATTGAGTAACGCTAGTGCATTGCGATGAAACTCCGACAATAGCCGCAAGGCAATGTCCAAAATTTCGGGGTATGACCTGGGCAACTTCTCTCATTGACGAAATGTGCTGCTGCTGCTCTAACGCTGTACTTGAAAAATGTTGGAGAGTTCATCTGGCGTAGATGTCTCGACTATCTGTTGCTGAGTCGGCACGCAGGTTTATTATTTGCATATGGTCGCGGAAGAAGTCTGATCATGGTGTAAGTGATCTTACGCTTGTGAGATTCACTACTAACAAAACAAAAGTTAAATAAGGAAACACAGGTGTTTGATGAGCCTGTCAGCCAGTCTAACGGTAGGGGAGGTCAATAACGATTTGAGAAACAGTAATTATATATAGCATTGAGTGATGCTAAATTGAATAATTTTGAACACAAATTCTGCAGTTAAATCAGGAGACGTGGAATTGTTGCACTTTCTAGGAGGTCCTTTCCGAGTGCCTTCTGGCTGGGATTGAAGGGGTGTGCTGTGAATTGTTTCCCGTGATCATGTCCAACTCGTGGCTTGTGTGGTTGAACTGTAGGCAACGAGACTCGTAAAAAATTCTTAACTTTAATTCTATTCGCAGATTTCCGTGCCATCGCCTTGAGAACGACTAAAAAGTATTGTGCCGGAGGTTTTAAGCTACAAATTAAGATGAAAATTCTTGCATGAGAGCGATCTAGTCATTACGTCTCATGGTAACGAAAAATTCTGCTCTGTGCGGCAGTTTTCTTGTAATAACGTTTCCTACTCATTTAAAACTAATTTGTCGTTGGTTTAAAACTTACACTCTCGGAATACCAAGCGGCGTGACGGTGCGCCAGCGGTACACTTCCCACAGCACTGCCACGGTGAAAGGCATATTCGTGTGGTCGGTCCATGATGGCGCCCTCTCGCGGCCAATGACTTGGTCAATCTCCTGCTGGATTCTACGCTGCACAAGATCAGGCTTGTCAGCGCACACCAGCAGGTGCCACTGCAGCGTCTCCTGAACAGTGCTGGAGCCAGCTACGAAGAAGCTGAAGATGTTGCCGATCAGCGAATTCACTGCAACGGGGCCGGAAATGGTGCGCATTAATTTCATCTTCGATACAATTGCATCGTTAGGTGGTATAAAACTACATAACAGAAAATTAAGACTGGATGGCACGAAGCTGGAAATTAGCAGTATTTCAAGTCGGCCAGCAATTTATTTCAGAGGACCATAATATTGGAGACCCACGCGCCACTGTGAGCAAAGCCAGCACACTGCCTGATTTTGGAGGCCAAGTGGATAACAAAGAAAGCCAATGGAATCCAAAACAAATCGGTTTTAAATAGAAAGGAAAACCCCACGCGTGAACCGTGTGCAAATTAACAGGAATCATATGAGGTTTTCCGCTTTCACTAGGGCAAAAAAGCCGATCGAGCCGCTTGGTAATTCGGCATAGTATGATGTCAAATAGGAGCCCGTTGAACTATGGCAAAGGACTTCATTGCAATAAAAAAGTACCATCTGCGTGTCTTCTTATTCATTGACAATTTCTTCTACCATGCATCATACAAATAGAAACAACAAATTTTGGGTGCCTTTTTTATATGAGAAACTGTTGTCGATGCCCTCCCTAAACATATTTTTCAACAAGCACCGATATTATCCTTATGGTTTGAGTAAAGCTTCGAGAACCTTTGGTGCTCCGAAAACGAGGGAGAGAAACTGAAATCCCAGAAGTGTGGATTCGTACAACACAGATTACTGACATAATACGCTGCAGCTTGTTGTATTGGACAACGAGGTATCTGTGTTTCTATCACGCTTTTTTTATTAACAGCTTCATAAATAGCTTTTGTGTCCACAGCACCGGGAGCAAATATTAAAGCAGATACGTCTCTTTACTTACTGTGAAAATTAGAGCTTGCATTAGGCTCATTATCCCTGATTTTCTTCAGGTAAGCGTCGATAAAGTCCCGATTACTGTGTTCGTCCAGACTCTCTTCATGCTCTTGTATCTCGCGTCTGAAAGAAGGTAGAAAAAGAGTCCGTGCCAGCACATTGATTGATCGACACGAACAAAAAAATTTGCTTTGAATTTATTCGCCTAATAATATCCACTGAAATTTACATTTTCACAAGAAATTGCCATCCAATTCTATCCTTCACATGTAACAAAACTGAACTGTCGCGATCATTTCCTTAGTTGACGGGGTTTGTTAAAGGTCAGCATGGCGACACTCATTTTTTGTACAAAACATTCGTTCACTTCGCTGTAGGGGCAGACTTACTTCGCAAAGGCCAGAAGGTCGTCGAGAATTGGACCAGCGAGGTTATTTTTCAGGACCGGCACTCTGGCCGCCAGCCGGTTCAGCCACCCGGGAAAAAGAGCACTCAGCCGTCTGGCACCGATGAACCTCGACAGCTTCTTGAGTCGATCGTCCAGAAAGTTTCTCCGTGCGTCCTCGTATGCGTAACGCGTCCCAAACACAAGTGCCGTCACGTTGTTAGATGTGCTGGGCACGAGCAAATCCTGGATCACGAAGGGTTCGCACCGATGTTCGGTGATCTTTTCAACCAGGTACTCTGCTTCTTCCTGGAACCAATCGAGACATTGCGGTGTTTGTTAGGACTTAGCCAGAGAAGTTTTGGCATTCTTTGAACGCGTGGTGCTTTGAGGTAGGTCAAGAAATGTCAGGGTGAAAAACAGGTGCAGGCAAAGAACACACGACAGGAAGCTCCCGAATTGCCAATATTCTGGAGCAGCAAGGCATTGCCGTCTTTGAAGTGTCCTCTAATCCAAAATCTGACGTCCGTGGTTATTTTTGGCCGCTATTGACTTTTCCATATGCGTCATGCGTATAGCGGTTTAGTTGAGCATCTCTGCTGCTTTGATAAGGACAGGATGTGCCTAGATTCCCCCATGGCTGTTTAGACGGAGCGTACCAAGTCACCGCTTTGCAACTTCATGCAAGGAGACAGGGAACATCAAACATTTTCTTTTGACAATACTTTTGACAATGTGATCCTTTCTAATGACAACTTTTGCCAAAGAAGTATACAGTTGATGCAATAATATGTAGTAGTGTCCGAGGTGTCAATCGTATACACGCCCCATTTTGCGGACATCGGTTCTGCCATATTCCTCATACGCTCTCTTGACGCTATTTTCGGCCGCCCACACTTACTGCCAGTACAGTAGCAGAGAGATAGATTATCTTTGATGCATTTTGAGTATTTTGACGAAGATAGGTCCTGCTATCAAAACGTTGGGCAGCCTTTCTGAGGCACCTTATCCCTGTTTATAACCTTAATTGTATCAAGTAGCAGAGAGAAGGTATTTAAATATCTTACTGTTGTGTAGGAAAGGCACACATAAAGAACGGCGCTTTCATATACATACCTTCGTATGACTTGTCAAGTTTACTACTACGTCATCAGTACCCCTTTCAAAACCACACTGATTTTTTGAAGATGAAGTTGCGGCTTTTGTTAAGATAGAGGGCTCGGTGACAACAAGTGTACTATAGCTCTGAGGTGAAATACTGTTTCTGCTTGCAAATGTGTTTTCAAAAAATAGTTACAAGTACTTCTACGAGAAAGCAAATGTCGTCTCGCTCATGCTCATTGCAAGAAAACTATCTCTTTCATGAACAAGTAGATTGTATTATCACTTTAGGACTGCCTTACGGACAACACTGCATCACCCTTAAGAAACGAAAAGGTTTTAACCTTGAGTCTCTCTTCCATGGAGGTCCTTCCGAATCCGAGATCACGCAGCACATGGAGACAAAAACGCCGGTTGTCATGCCACGCTTGGCCATTCAATGACAAAATACCTGTAAGATTGAATACAAGGACACTGTACTTCAAAGAGCGATTAAGTCCAGTGGTGTTCCGCACGTGTAAGAATATCAGAAGTGCATAATAACGCTTGGATGCAGGTGCGTAACAGTACTGAAACGCAATAAAAAAGTCTTAAATGTGCCCTTCAATTAGCGAGGGGCCTGGGACGAGGGAACATACATTATACAGTACAGTGATAATAATGCCTGGTCATTCCTTGTCTGCCTTGAGCAACAAAAGGCACATAGTTCAGCTTCTATAAAATCTGTGGTATGTCACCATCTAGGCAGCCTGTCGTTTATTTCTAGAAAAGCATCTGCGTATTTCGTGCAGATACTAGCGTTATATTACGCCATTATCCCGCTTCCGTTCATAGTCAGCAAATATGAAAATGATGCTATGATACCGTCTTGTTATATGATCATTACTTGCATGCGTTTTATGGTTAGATGATGTGTTCATCACTTTATTTATTTTGCACAACGAGAAAGAATATCAACCGATAGAACTAAACAGTGAAGTGTGGGTTATTTGAAGGCATTTATGCTCTTGCAACATTAATCCTCTTATACATATTTGATCACATAACAGTTTTGTGACTTCGTGCCCGCTACACAAAAGAAGGCTGCACGCGTCAGGCACTTATCAAGACACAGACAAAATATTCAAAATCTCAAGCTACGTGTTAAATTGCGATCTCTGTAATATGAACATCACCACTCTGTTGTTGCTTATTTGTTGAATATCAATGATGCAACCAATGTCAAAATGTTTTTCCAAACATTACACAGACCAGCATTCAGATATGACTGTGCATAATCTGGCGGGTTTTTGTGAAAGTGTGATTGTGTACTATTTTTGATGAGTCAAGAGTTGCAGGGAGCATTTATGGACTCACCTCTAAAGCCTGCTTGGTCGATGGCGAGATTTCCGGATCGGTAAAGCAATTCCTTCATGGACAGTGCTTCTTTTATGGATTCAAAATCATTCAGTATGACAACGTTTCTGAAGCCAAGTTTTATCCTAGAAGTTAAAAAAGAAGGGGTGCCGATAAACGCGCGAACATTAGCACAATCTGTGAGCATCAGAATGCGGTTATTGGAAGCTAGATACATTCGGGAAAAGCACAGTTGTTAGGTAAGTGCTAACCACATTGTAGCAGATTTTGTGCTTCGTGGATTATTCAATGTCGCATTTTATTTGTAAGTGTTTTCTTCATCTTTAAGTTAGCACTGTACGGTTATCCAAAGTGGAGATCAGATTGTATGTGAAAAATTATAAACAGTATACCAAAAAAAGGCCTAACTGAATGAGGCTTCCGCCAGGATGAAAGGTGATTAAAAGCTACATGCGAATGATACCACTGTCGGGCGAGTTACGGTTTCTAAAGTTTATAGGCGTATCCTGCAGGAAGTTTCTTAATGAGTTAACGTGTACTAATTACAGCCCGTCGCGGTAGGTCACTGGCTATGGCGTTGCGCTGCTAAGCACGAGGTCGCGGGATCAAATCCCGGTCACGGCGGCCGCGTTTAAATGGGGGCGAAATGCAGAAACGCCCGTGTACCATTCTTTATGTACACTTTAAAGAAGCAGAGGTCGTAAAAATTAATTCACTACGGCACGCCTCATAATCATATTGTGGTTTTGGCCAGAATTCAATTAACATGAGGAAAATAAAGAGAAATTGCATTGTTTCTTGTTACTGAAATGCTCACCGAAAAACAGGACCGTACATTTGCGTCCACTCTTTGAGCTTGTTCAGGCCAAATATGTTTGTACGCAATGGTATGTGACCAATTAGTGGAAATCCGGGTGGTCCTGGGGGAAGTTTCGTGTCCTTAGGCGCTCTGCCAATGCGCAACCAAAGTGCGCTTGAAATCAACAAAATGAAAGAGAGTACGGCGGTTAAAACGAGTTGAATGGCATCTCCTGAAGCCTCCTGAAACGAAAAAAAAAGAAAGCGAGTGATTAAGTCGCTTGTCATATTTCCACCCCGTGCAGAAGCCAAAATGTGGAACGACGACAGGTTTTAAATATTATTGTGGTTTGCGCACGCAGTGCATTGACGGCACTAATTTGGATACAGAACGAGAGAGCAAATGCGTAAGCTGATATAATTGGCGCCCGTTTCAGTGATGCTCCTTTTTAAGCGAAGCTTTATAGGCTCACAAGTTTCGGTGGTGGTGGTGGTGGTGGTAGCGGTGTCATGCTGAAAAGTGGGTCGATCCTGGCGATAGTGCAGAAAGGGTCCAAGCTCAATGGCACATACCAGGGACGAAAAAGAAAGAGAGAGAAGAAAGAGAGAGAGAATATAGTAAGAGAAATAGAAAGAAAGACAGAGAGAAAGAGAGACAGAAAAAGAGAGGGAGAGAAAGAAAGAGATAGAGAAAGAGAGAAAGAAAGAAAATTACCACGAAGGTCAGAGAAACAAAGAAAGAGATATAGAAAGAGAGAAAGAAATAAAGAGAGAGAGAGAGAGAGAGAGAAAGGAAAACAGAGAGAACGATAGAGAGAAAGAAAGATAGTGAGAGAAACAGAGAGAGAAAGAAAATAACCATGAAGGTCAGAGAAACAAAGAAAGAGAGAAAAAGGAAGAAAGCGATACAGAAATAGAAAGAGCGGGAAGAAATAAAGAGAGAGAGAACTAAAGATAGAGAGAGAGAAAAAAGAAAGAGAGAGCGAAAGAAAGAAAATCACCACGAAGGTCAGATACACGCATGGTAAGCTTCGCTTAACCCCATTTTCTCGACAGGAGAAGGGCTGGGGATTTTTCTATGCGCCACGAAAGTGGAGTAATAAACATCCCTTTAAAACAGTCAGTATCATAAAGGTAGTGTAGTAGAGACCATCGGCAATTTCTTAGGCAATATAATACTAGGAGCGGAACACATTAAAAAGTGCGATACAGATTAAACCAGTAATAAACTTTGCAAATTTCATTTTGAAATATTGAGCAGGTACATTTAGGTATATTATAAGTGCAGAACTGAAGCGAGCCATGCAGCGTGAGATGAATGTTAATTTGCTGAACAGCGTGACTACTTCCGAAATATGCGTGGTTTGAATGTGCGGCTACATGCGTAACTTTCACTGATAGTTTTTACCCGCTGCAGTATCTCGCAGGCTATGACAATGCACTGCGGTGCTCGAGGTCGCGGTGTCGATCCCGACCACGACAGCCGCATTCCACTGGGCATGGAATGCAAGAACGCTCGTGTACTTGAATTCAGGTACACGTAACTAAACCGAAATGGTCAAAATTAATCCGCAGTCCCCCACTAAGGCATGTCTCAGAATCAGATATAGTGGTTATGGCACGCAAAACCTCAAAAAACAATTTATCGATTTTAACGAATACTTTCTTAAATGAGAAAAGGTGCTTATGAACACAATAACATTGTCATGTCAATGTTTTCAGCTGTAAGCCTTGGGAAGGGATGCCGGAAGCTCGTCATGGCAGCACGGTTCCTACATTGAACCTGCTTAATATACAGGCGGACTTCAATTGAGCAACTGCGACATGTGCCCTGAATGTGCGACAGATAATATTCTAATTGGTGATGAGCACACATGTCCACATATCCATCGCCGTTATAATAACGTGCTGCCGAAAAGAATGAATACTATTTAACCTGAGTACGCTGTATCGGCTATTAAGGCTGGGCTTAAGATCACGGGCTCTCCACCACAAACAGCTAAGAGAGTTCTTCGTAAATCAAGTAACTGATATACCGAAGTCTACTAGGTCACTAAGTCAATCCTGTAAAAAACATTCGCCCCCTTTTTTTACGAACAATTAAACCGAGAGGCTCAGGACGAGCGGCTGTCCCATCTGTTTGTGTCTGTGCTTAGATCGACCGTCTCGCGCTAAATTTTATGCAGAAATATGCAAATACATCATTCTGGAAAGAGCGTCACTGAGAGTTCTGCTGAAGGAATTATATTGCTACCTTTGTTGTAATTAGTCGTATGTCAAGTGTTGCTTCTGCGCTTCTCCCAAGCTATGTAGGCCCTTACTACAGGAAGTATTCTTATTGTGTTATGACATACCCTCATATGTCAGCCTTTGTTGGCGGAAACCCATATTTCCAGTACGGTCGAGCTAAGAGGAACATGTTAAGCGATCTCATTGCCGAGTATTGCGCTTAATACTTACCAGAATACAATTTATTGCTGTTTACTATATACTCGTAGAGGTGGGACTGCAAAGCACCCTGACCAACAAAGTAAAGGCATCACAAAGCGCTGAAACTCACGATGCCAGCACTTTCCGATGCTGCACATAAAACTTATTAGTTTTGTGCTTTTGCCGTTACCAATCCTACCACATATAGCCGTCACTCACGCTTAACTTAGGAATGGATCTCACTGATTTCACGAAATTTTCCTATCGTAGGAAACGCGCTGTAGTAGTCACCGATGACGTCGTAACACTGTAGTTTTACCTCTAGACAAGCCAAAGATATTTACCTGTACATTGAATGCGACCTGACGAAGGGAATCCATTGGAGGCGGTGAATGCACGTGGTAGCTTGACAGCTTGCGAGAATGATGAAGGCTATTTGCTCAAGAATGGAGGCGGGAGGAAAAGTTTGAACGAATCAAAGCGGAAGTACGCAGGTTCACGTGGACAGCCGACCCTCACAACGCTAGCCGCAGAACAGTCCACAGGGCTTCCTTCGTTCGATGAACAGTCTCTTTATACGCTCAGTCGGTGGGTCAAAGACCACGTGAAAGAGCGTTTTGTAACAATGAGCACTTCACCTTGATAACACTTCTAGTTGCTTATTTAGACATGTTCGGGCTTGCAGCTTCACCGAGAGATTGTACCGACGGGTTTGTGCCGGCAGAGTTTTCGCTGACAGCTTGCGGACGCAATGCCGTTTTTGAAAACGCTCTTTCCCTCACGTTCAGATTCCTGTTCTGGCGTCTTTATTCGAGCAGCTGCCACTCACGTTCTGTTGAAATCCTCGTACTCTGTTTCATCACTGGCTGTGCGTTATCCTGGACATGATTACACAAGTTCCCGTTCTCCAACTCCTGATAAGGCCTCTAAATGTTTTTTTTTCTTTTTTTGCTTTCTTTCGGTGGACGCGACCGCTGCGATATGACTTGGAGCAATCAGGGGCGACATGCAGTCACATAAACACTCCGTGAATTGTGCGATAGGGCTGACACTCTTTGAACATCCTTTCTTTTGTGATGAAAGGTAGCTTGCTTATTAGGATTTATTCAACCGCGTGGTTTGTTGAAATGCTGGTTCATTATTTCATCAGACCCGCCTCGGTGGCTCAGTTAGCTAAGGCGTTGCGCTGCTGAGCACGAGGTCGCGGGATCGACCCGGCCGCGGCGGCCCCATTTCGATGGAGGCTAAATGCAAAAACGCCCATGTGCTTGCGTTGTAGCGCACATAAAAGAACCCCAGGTGGTCAAAATTAATCCCGAGCCCTCCACTACGGTGTGCCTCATAATCAGAACTGGCTTTGGCACGTGAAACCCCAGAAAGAAGAAGATTATTTCATCAAAATTGATTAATGCGTATAAAGCTACAAACGTAGAGTTTGATTAGGAATAGAATGTTAGTGGTATGCCACTCTTCAATTTCAACAACCAAAGGTTCTTTTTAACATGTACCTAATTAAACTACACGTGCACACGAGTCTCTCTTCATTCAGGCAGAATAGGAATGTGGCCACCATAACAACGATCAAACGGGGAATTTCGCGCACAGGAACTGAATGCCATAACTACTAAATGTATTTTACAAAATCTGTCAGTCCTTCCAGGCTGACTGATTCCTGCCATTCCTACCTCGACTGACAGAGAACTTCAAACACTTCGGGACAATGCAGCTGTTTTCCTTTGCGTAACGTAGCTCACATACCTGGGAGCTGTCCACCACTGCTTTGCCCTGCCTACATGTGCTTTAGAGCACTTTTCTGGCCGATTGGACTCTACAATGGTGCTCGTGTCTAACAAAACGGTGTCACTTCGGACTTCTGCAATAGTTACCTTCGCGATGTACTTCCTGGATAACTGTGCCAAACCGTCCAAGGCTGTCCTAGCTGCTTCTCTAGCATTCCGTTGGCACAGTATCTCGTGGCGCTCAATGCGGTCCTCATCAACGGGCTCCTCAACAACTACGGTCTACGGATCTGGCATCACCTGTGAACGTACATTTAGGCTCACAAAGATTAGCCTCTCTTTCTATCATAGGTAGAACGGTGCGTGCTACTTCGTACCTTCCGTGTGCCACTTCTACGGGTGCCTGACATTTCTGCTGCTCCATTTCAAAACCCTGTTGAATTCTTTCAATGTCCTATCGTAGAGCCTCGATCTTTTCGTCTTGTTGCTCAATCCATTCCTGTCTTTTCAATTACTGCTCGTGCTCAATTGATTCCTGTTTCTATTCTTTTAGAATTAAGTTGCCGAAATATTCAAAATATTCCTGATCATTGTTGCTTTCTAAAATGGATCTCATTTCGACTTCTGACCTGTCATCCTCTACTTGAACGTCGAGCTCTTCACAGAACCGCAACAAGCTAGCTCTCGTCGAGCTCGTTAGGTCCATGGTCACTACTATAGGCTTTGGCTCAGCTATTTCACAATACTTTCTGCGAAAACCCGCACAAATTGCAATGCAAGTAAAAAAAAAAGCTCCCAGCGGTTCAATTCTGTTTTCCAAGAGAATGGGAAACCTGGAAAATATGGCAGAAACATAACGCCTATCCATCGAAGTAGCACCAAGTCCCCAAGTTCTCCTCCACCGCATCGAATTAATTGCAAGAAGATGTAAATACTGAGTCACCTTTAATTGATTCAAAATACGATAGATCTCCACGTCCCGATTACTCCCACATATGTAGGAGGCCTGGCTTAGTAGCTGGTTGTATCTAGGTTATCTTAGTAGAGATAACCTAGCTACAACCAAGGGACGCAATCAATCGGCCAGCTTCACTGTGTCTTGAGCTTTGCGCGGCGTAGTGCAAGCTTTCGCATTTTTTAAATGTTGTTTAGGCACCGCAGTTTCTGGTTGAACCACGGTATAGAACTGTTACTCGTAATTGTTATGATCAGTATATATTTTCTAATGAGGTCAGTAAACACATTTTTGAACGTGGTCCAGTTATCGTCACTTGTACGGGACAAGTAGTCATGATGAAACTAATCTGCAAAAAGAGATAATTCGGCGTTTATTCTATGAAAGTTAGCTCTGTTAGAGCATCTAATTTTCTTTGTAATGATTTTCCAAAAAATAAGTGTAGAAACTATGTTACCAGTTATGACGTCATGAACGGAGAAACCATCTGAATGACAAATGTTGGCGCAAATATCAGGAACATTAGTCATGATAAGTTGAGATGATGAAAAATCTAAACATGTCTGAAGAAATCAGTTAGATTCTCTTTCACTCGCTGCGACAGATAGTGTTGCCCAGGTAATATGTTGGTAATTAAAGTCACCAATCATCAACAGAGAACAATTTCTCACAAGATTTATGTTCAGAAGATTTTGTTTCCACTAAGCGCACGGCGACGATCACGGCACCCATGATCAAACTGGGATATGAACCCACGGACAAAAGTGCTGAGCCCCTTGTTTCTTCCAAATTTCAGTTTGCCCAAATGACTGGTCACTTCAAGGACATGTACGACGTGGCAGAAATTCAATCGAACTTGTATCACCTCTACATCAGTTTCCCGGCATTGCCACTCTTTTAAGTGGAAAAATGCTTGTAGTTTTGCTTTGCTGCAAGGTGTACACATTTTCCTTTGTAGCGCCTTTTCAGGCCATCAATATGCGGTGCGTTGGCGATTGCTCGTACAGTGCTCGCACACAGCATTACATGTGATACAATAAATTACATGTGCGAAAGAAAAAGAGCGAAGAGACATTCATGGTGCTGCGCTAAAGCGTCGAGCTGTTCTTCTTGAGGAATCCGTGTTTCGCGGGCAAGAATCCTCCTAGCACTCAAGAAATTCTTGCGATTTTTTTTTGTTGAGGAGGGAGGTCGTAAAGAGGCTAGACAAATAGACAGGCACAAAGTGGGGAAGTATATGCTGATACAGTTAATGCCATTAAAAAGCGGTACACTTACAGACTTATTTTTGCGAGTAGAAGACGACGATGATCGATACGAGGAAGGAAGCTGTGCAGCCCGCAACGCTTGGTCGCTTTCCGATCTCGCAGACAGAAATTATGAGCCCACACTTTTGTCCTTAATATTTTTTTTCTCTTATCACATGTTATGGGAATGTCAGGACATAACAAACAATTCGGGCAGTGCCGATACCTCCGTCTTTTCCACAGCCAGCCTTCGCTCGCGTTGGAAGACCGCACTGCTCAGCTCGAACATGGCAGTACAGCTCGGCCGTCCAGCGAGGCGAGGAAGCCGCTTCGAGACAAAATCTCAGAACCGCGTCCGCGGAGGGTGCCCAGACCCACTAAAAATACGCCGGACTCAAATCTTATTGATTTGATAATAAAGTTTACGTTCTTCTTCTTCTTATGTGAACCCTGATGCGTACTGAAAGACTGGCTGTCGCCAGTGCTTAATGATTTTTATTGCTGGAGAACCCACGAGGTAGAGACGACGACGGCACAATATGGCAATGTTGGAGCGACGACAATGAACACGACCCGACGATGCCAGCGCAATCGAACAAGACAAAACACGTTGGGAGTGCACGTGTGCGGTTCTCTCGCATTTATCGGTATTATGTCTAGGACGACATGAGGCTCGAAGCTGCTGTTGATCACGCATGTTATTAATGCTGAACTTCGGACATGCACGTAGAGCTGCGAAACGCTTAAGACTATTTGCATGAAATGCTTCATTTCTCGTCTGAATGCTCGTGTTTCATAGTTTCCTTTTCTTTAAGCACAGAGGCTCTACAAAAGGCTGTGAGAGATCAACCTATCTTGTTTACATACATATTAACTCCATGTATTTTACTCCTAGCATATGTCTCCATGACTTCAATAAAACAAAAATAAAAGAAAATATAAAAATATACATTCACCTTTAATACCTCTTTGGTCAAGAATCACGTTGTCTGTCCGGTTCAGAAACTCTTTTCTTGGCAGTACGTCTTTTATTCAATCGAAGTCGTTCAACATAACCATATCTTTGACTCCTACATTTAGCTTGGAGGGGAAGATGAACATGATATACACAAATATTACTGACTCTGTTCTTTCACTTTCTTAGAGAGAAGTATTGGTGCGCCGTCAGCCACTCATAAGGCTGTTTCACAAGCAGAGACTCGAAAAAATTCGTCGCTGCCGCGCACGTCAGTGAGCGATTTTTTCTGCCAAATTTTCACATGCGACGGCGGCGACGGGGCGATATCCATCAGAGCGAGGCCCAAACTTGAACCCAGCTCTCAATGTGTGCACGCCTCTATTGTTACAATAAGGCAACAGGGAAACCGGTAATACGTTTGAATGTTGTTACTTATTTAATGTACAATAAGTAGTATGCTTTGTGGTTGTGAATAGCGTTCTACATTTACGACTGCTTAGTGCTCAACTGCGGAGACGCCGGCACAACACGGCGCACACACGTCGTAGAATAGACGCCAGCAGAGAAGCCCAATTTTGACTGCGCTTGCTGTCGGCTCGCCAAAAATCGCACCGCATGATGCGGCCATGCGGTGCACATCAATCGCATGGCCGACATTCTCAATCTGCGTCTCGCGAACAATTACGAGACCTACACAAGAACGCGCATGGATGCCACTTCCGCACGTCATTTGCGCAACGCAGTTTTCAGGTCTTGCGTAAATCATTAGAGGTGCCGCGCGGAAGGGCCGATGCTCGTGAGCGCTAAGTGATGAGATAGGGAAATTCTTGCACCTGTATAAAAGGCTGCTATACGAATTACCGAACTCTGGGTGCGCTCGTAAATGTGGGCGTGCGCACATTAAGGGCAGGCCTGATGACAGCTGATTGATAGGGCCCAAAACTGTATCTCTACCCTCCCACATAAGTCCCGCGTCAGTGCGACCCACCTCGACCATGAGCGACGGCGCTGAGTGCTGACGGCAAAGGGTCGCTTAATGATAGAGCACTTTGCATTAGGAACTGCAGAAACAGCCAGCCTGTAGCCTTAGCTGAGGGTTACGCAGTTAAGGATGATGACAGGAAACTTTAGTGGCAACGTGTCCAAACCGAGTAGCGTATAGTTCATTGATGTCTTATGTCACTGATGTCATTATTCGCTTATGTCTTTTATTGTTTAATTTTTACCCTGCGCAATGCTTTCCCATTCCCTTTTCTTCCCTGTATATTTTGCATTCCCTTACAATAAAGTCCTTCTTCGTCCCCTTTACATAGGGCCCTTTCAAGCCCTGTAAAGTGATTTGAATAAATAAATAAATAAACAAATAAATAAATAAATAAATAAATAAATAAATAAATAGATAAATAAATAAATAAATAGATAAATAGATAAATAAATAGATAAATAAATAAATAAATAAATAAATAAATAAATAAATAAATAAATAAATAAATAAGGACATTCCTCAATGTAGGAAAGAAACTTGCAAGTTGGATAAAAATGAACGATTGTTCAGAAGATTAAATTTTTGTATTTGTGCCATGGCTCATCTCTATGAAATATATACTAACATGAATTCTTGTTTTCCTTATTTTTCTTCTCATTATCTCATCTCGCAGTGCCCATTGTAGTCGACTCCTCGCTGTGAGTCTCAGAATGAATCAGAATGAGTCTTTCAAACTTACCTGGAATAAATGTAGTGGAGCAGGTGTCAGATTCATGTTGCCGTTGCTTGTGATCAGACGAAAGTGAGCGCTATGTTGGTTGGTATAGAGCTAACCGTTATAGGTGAACCAAGGGCAGATAGTGAATAGAAATACGTCACTGCGTGATGGTAGAAGCTGGCCTGTTTGCATGGCCTAAGCATCGATTGTCATGCTCATTCTGCTTGAGAGGAAAGGGTAGGTAGTGCATATGCAACATTCAGGTCCTTTTCCTGTCTAGTGATCCACAGTGCTCTCCTTTCTGTGAATACAAATAAACAAGTTTCAATCAAGCGACCGCTTCACAGAAGAACCTGTTTCCGGTATTATGCATAGCTCATATTGATACACTGTTACGGTTGACACTATAAACAAAGCCTTTGCTTTCAGATGATATCTTGGATAAGTTGAAAAAAATTCGTGTCATTAAGCTTATCATACATGCGTATACTGTGGGTATTCGTATAGACCAGTAACTCTACAAAGGATCATTACGATGAACTCTGCTACTCCCCTGCCGAAATTCAAAGAAGATTTTGGGATTTCAATGAATTTTCGAAATATTTCTGAAGTTAATGATCTGATGGATAGCACCTGCTTTAATAGTAAAGCTATGGCCAAACTCAATATATTGTTACTGGTAGCAAAGTTAGCTTCTTGTATAAATTGTCACATCTTAGTGTGTATTTGTATGTAAATATCAAATAAACTGTCTGTACATTGTCTAACACGATTTAAATGTTACATCAACAGGCGCCGAAGTAATATGACAGTGTCGGTTTCATGTTCTGTTTGAGTTTACTGCTGTAAAAGATAGGACGTCTTTCACAATATTCACATGTTGGGAATGCAGTAGGCGTAAGTGGGTGAGCAGCTACAAGTAAAAACACCAAACATAGGCCCTGGTAACATTTGAAGCGGTAAACAAGAAAAGTGTAATTTCACGTTCATTTCTGAATATTTGTAAAAATGTAAAATGTAACGCTTCAGCTTTCCTGCACCTGTTATTGCGTGATAAATGAGCACTGCATGATGGTATTTTGAAACACAAATATATTTTAATGTTGTAAGGTTGTTTCTTCTTTATTATCATGCAACAACAGGGTAAGATTGGTTCAGTGCAAAGAAGAAAGCCTGCTCTCCACACGTGCTAGTTGACGCTGTAGTGAAACCCGGACATGGGTCAGTAGCAATTCGTGGGCAGAGAAAAGGGTCAGAGAAAGGGACAGAAACAAGGAGAGGATTCTACAGCTGCGCGACCGGGAAACGTTACACATGTTCAGTTTCAAGATGGAGTGTGAGACGTCCCAGCACTTCTGTCACAACCGTGGCTTGGTGACACCAGGTTAGCTCCAAAAGGGCAGCCGTAGAGTACCCCTTGGATTCATGTACGTGACCAAAGGATGGACTTGAAAAGGCATAACCCCAACTGTTGTCAGACACTTCTCAACAGTTCAAGCTATCACTATTTCCCGTCAGCGTCTATCGGATCATCGTGACCTCCGAGAACGACCCGCCAGCAAAGCGCCTCTACCAGCTTGGTGTGCGCGTGCAAATATTGGTTTACGCCACGTCGCTATAAGAAGGCTTTGCTTGGATACCTGCTGCGTAGAAAATGACTTTTTTATTGCGATAGCAATTATATGGACACTTCCACCGGATTTCTGCCGTCGTCGTCGCCGTCGCCGTCGTCGTCGCCGTGAGGTTCCGTATAGATAAAATCTTCGCCGCGCGCCGTATGCCCGAGCGGAAGCGTGCGGGGACGCACGCTGTCACGGAGAGCGAACGCACTCAATCTTCCACGCGCAAGCAAGGAAGCGGGAAGCGAGCACCGGAGGGAGCGGGGGGGGGGGGGGGGGGGGGCGCATTTCTACTCTGCCAACAACCGCGCTCGTCGCTCGCTCACACCGTCTCTTATCTCCACACGGCTCTGACCTTTATGCGCCGTGCATTCGCCGCTCAGTTTCCGTTAAAGCGATAGACCACACGTACCTTCGCCCGCTGCGGCGTATATGCGCTTGCTGCCAGCGTTTTGACAGTCGTTGTCTGCAGTCATTCAGTGTGATCTATTCATGTTTGTTTGTGCGCGCTCACACCACGCTTGTTCATTCAGTTAGTAATAGTCGGGCCACATTTTCCAACGCACGCTACACATGCAATGCTGCCCGGATCGGCAGTGCAGCGCTACAGGTGTGTCCCTTCGCACGCGCTGCCCACGGGCAGCGCTTCTCATCAACACCACAGTTTCACACGCGCCTTCTCGGGGTCATCGAATCTCTCTTCATGTCGGTCTACTTACGCCGCAGCACATCTGCTTACTTAATCAGCTCATGTTTACTACAATTCATATTACTACCAAGCCGCTCACCTTACTTCGTATGACATTGCTGTGTTGCTATCGCATTCATTGCTTCGCCCTTAGGGCTAAACTATGACATTTTTTGGTTGAATATGACACCACTTAGAAAGCACCATATTTATTCTTAGTATAAGACAGCAAATGACGTAATTAGAATGTTGCACTGGTGATAGCTCCGCACGTGCTGCACAGCTGTAACAACTTTCAGTGCTGGTGCCCGTATAAACATTGTTCGCTTGCGTTCGTGCCTTTATAGTGTTTGCTGTGTTGCTATCGCATTCATTGCTTCGCCCTTAGGGCGAAACTATGACATTTTTTTGGTTGAATATGACACCACTTAGAAAGCACCATATTTATTCTTAGTATAAGACAGCAAATGACGTAATTAGAATGTTGCACTGGTGATAAACATTGTTCGCTTGCGTTCGTGCCTTTATAGTGTTTGCTGTGTTGCTATCGCATTCATTGCTTCGCTTTGAGGGCGAAACTATGACATTTTTTTTGGTTGAATATGACACTACTTAGAAAGCACCATATTTATTCTTAGTATAAGACAGCAAATGACGTAATTAGAATGTTGCACTGGTGATAGCTCCGCACGTGCTGCACAGCTGTAACAACTTTGAGTGCTGGTGCCCGTATAAACATTGTTCGCTTGCGTTCGTGCCTTTATAGTGTTTCTGATATTTTTTCTTTCTTTTCTGTTTTGTTGCTTCAGTAACGATCTGCGTTTTTTAAGATAGTCGGACCTCTGAGGTAGCCTGCCGAACTTCCAGATTTCTGCATCTAAAAAAAACCAAGAAAAATTTTTTTACAGTTCCAGCTTTTTACTTGATATCAGTTCCACTGATGATCCCCCGTGTCTGCCAGTCTTAAAATGACCTGCATGCTCCACGCTATTTCACTTCCTTTAAATATTTACAACAACAACAACAACATGGCACCGGTGCTCTGACTGTCCAACACCACTCCGTGTTCAATTCCACAGCCTGGCACAGCCACAATGTGCCACTTCCCTCTACAGCCGCAAGGCTTAGCAGCAACATTTATTTATTTATTTATTTATTTATTTATTTATTTATTTATTTATTTATTTATTTATTTATTTATTTATTTATTTATTTATTTATTTATTTATTTATTTATTTATTTATACTGTGGTCTCATGGTCCAAGCAGGGCGGGCAATACGAAGAAAACTAAGACAGCAATATACAACATAAGGAACCACAGCAATGTAGGCACAATAACACTATCTCAGAGTCTGTTCATCTGCTTCAGTGAGATAATTCGATTCCAGTGTGCCCCATAAAAAAAAAAAAAAAAAAAAAAAAACGTTGACAGGTAGTGTGTGCAAAATATGACGTTAGTGCGTGTTGTAGCGAGTATCGCGTGGCCCTGTTAGTTAAGTGTAATAAATATGAAGGACATAAGTAAGGTAGCAGGCGCATTGGGCGCGATAAAAAACAACGCAAGCCCACTTTATACGTAGTCCGCATCAAGGCTCCATAATCAGGAGCCGTACTTTGTAACAATTGTTTTTATCTTACCCGTTGCACGGAGACCGCCAGGGGGCGCCGAATAGTACAGATGTGAAGGCATCGGCTCCCGCTTCCATGACTGTTTTCGGTCGGTTTGTTGCTTTATTGAGAGCTAATGCTTACACCATTCGACGCAAAAAGTCCCACGGAATCCGTGGATACCAACGTTTTCACGGTGGGTGGACTTTTTGACTGTTTTCAAGACTTTTCTGTGTGGACCACGTCATGCGCGACTTAAGCCTAACCACACTAGGGCTAACCTGCACTGGGGCGGCGGCGGCCGCCGTTATTCTCCGCCGAGTATACCCCTACAAAGGCGAACAGCATGTCCATGCAAATGCAAATCTCTGTGGTGGGGAGGACATCACCCCCGAGGAACTTCAGTCTGTCGGTTGGTCTACGACAAGCAATTGATGCAAGTCAAGGGCTAAGCCTACTCCTGAGTACGTAGAGTTGAGTTCGCCGCCCGACAATGGGAAGGCGGTGCCCCGCCGATTGCGTACGACGGTGAATAAGAGGGTCATCGCAGCCTCCAGGCTACCGCAGATGCCCAGGGATCACTCCTGAGTCGTCGTCAGGCCTAGGAACGGCCTCGTCATGAAGAACGTAAGCCAAATCAAGTTTGCTCAGGCCTTGGCCAAGGCGGCAGCGCTCAGCGAAGAAGACGTCGCCGAAGACGTAGTTTGTCACAATGTAATGCAAAACATCGCAGTCAACAGCCCTCCGGTAGAAAGAAACGCCATTGCCTACTCCAAATCCTGCAGCATCTTTCTCAGAATCGCCAACTACGAGGTGAGCGCCTTAACGGCCGCTAGGGATGACACGTGCAAAAAGGTGATCAGAGGTGTCGACGTGGACATCGGTCCCGCACAACTCCACTCACTCATCGCTCATGGAAGGAGTCCCACGGTGCTCCAGGCCAAGCGGATCAAGAACTCCACGACGATCGTGATACTGTTCGACGATGTCACAGTTCCCAACTACGTCATTTGCGGCACGAATATGTTTCGATGCACCCTGTTTAGAAGACAACCGGACGTCTGTTGCATCTGCGGATGGGTCGGCCATCGCGCCGACGTTTTACCTAACCCGTGAGAAGGCAGTATGTAGAGGCAGCGGTAAATCAATACCATCGGAGGTCCCCGATTGCAAGCCCGTTTGCAAGCTATGCGGAGGGCCTCATCCCACAGCGGACAAGAAATCCAAGCAATGTTTCCAAGTTCCGCACATCGTTGGTCACAGGAGAAACGAAAGGCAGACACAGGCGAGATCCGCCGCCACTCTCGGCACGTCACCAGAGTATGACGAAATTAAAGAAGACTTACCACCGCTGGCGAGGACTGGTGAAGCGCCGCAGCAGCGCCAAAAAAGTCGCTCCCGCTCGAGGGGTCGTGGGCTTCTAAGGTTATGACGCAACAGCAGCAGCCACAGGTAAAGGGGGGTACAAACCAAAAGCAAATCAGGGACGCGGTAGTCGGGCAAGTTCAAAAAGAAAATGCTAGTCTGCGCAGCATGGTAGAACAACTCGGGGCAGAAATTGCGGAACTGAGGAAAAGGAGGGAGACATGGTCCCTCCCTCCGCCTGCACCTTCTCCACTTCCATCCCCAGCAGTCGTTGCTGACGAGGTTACTTAGGCGGAGGTTCCTATGGATGCCCAGTCAGGCACTAGAGCCACTAAAAAGAGTGCACTTGACATACCGGCAAGGAGCGAGAAAGCTGATTTTGGCACTCAGTTCAGACAGTCTAACCGAAGTCAATGACGTGCGCAAACAATGAACTGAAGCGGTAACGTTCCTTAAGATTAGGATGACCCAATTGAAAAAGGACGTGGTAAAGATACAGACGGACAAGGCAAAACCCAAGATTAGGAGGCTAGTTAAGGACAAGGCAGCCTCCATGGTGACGCCTCGCAATAAATCACAGGTTAAGATAGTTGACATTTCCTGCGATGGCTGCGAAACGTAATCATGAAAATTTCTCGATCTGGCGGTGGAACTGGTAGGGATTCCTTCAGAAAAGGGCAGTACTTCAGCAGTTTCTCAGATCCCGGATCGATAAGCCACAGGTCATTCTACTGCAAGAGACACTCACGGATAGAATTACCCTTCTAAGGTACACATCACACGTTGTACACTGGTAGCCAAAAATACACATTATTAGAACACGATCTATGCATGGGGCGCAGCACAACAGAACACTCCTTTGTCGAAATTATTCCAAGTCGTGGCCTTAGAAACAGTTTCTTTCTGCTCCACATTTATAGTTCACTGAAAGGTAGGCATCACCGATTCAAAACAATTCTTTCTAAAGCGGTCTCCATGGCAGGGAAAGCGAGGGCACCCATCATGGTGGCCGGCGACTTTAATGCACCACACCACGCGTGGGGTTACACCGTGCCGAGCCCAAGGGGGCCGACCTCTATCAAACGGCTTCAGATCTCAATCTTACTTTAGTCACGGATCCCTCTTTTCCTACCAGAACAGTCCATTCATGCTCGCGGGATTCCACTCCGGATCTCACTTTTGTGGGCTCCGAGGGGGAAGTTTCAAGGGTTAATCTTGGCATTGATTTGGGCAGTGATCACTGCATACTTAGCCCGACTTTTTAACAACAAGGCTAACCCCCCAAAACGTTCAGTTTAACGAATTGGGATCTCTTTCGTAAAATCAGATCGGAGAGAGTTGGCGATGAAGGCCGTCCGACTTTGATGAATGGCTATCCCGGACCATCAGTGACGTCGAAACGGCCACCAAGTCCATCCAAACGAACCTTGAGGTAGATAAAATGAATAGCAAGTTAGCTCATCTCATAGAGGCCAAAGAGTCTCCACTTTCCAGGTGCAAAATCCAAAAGCTTAATTGGAGGCTTCGTAAACGCATCGCGAAATTGAACCGAGAGATTGCCGAATACTGCCAAACGCTAGAGAAATAACATTGGGACGAGGTCTGTAACATGGTGAACGGGCAGATGAGAATTGAAGGGAAATGGAACTTCCTCAGGCATTTGCTTCATGGGGACTAGTCCAAGTCCAGTCAGAGTCATGCGGTGGATAAGATTCTCCAGGCAGAAAGAAATAAAGGTTCCGCGATGGAAATTGCGAACTCGTTAGCCAGGAGGTATTTTCCCCTGGACAGAGAGCCCGCTACTCCTGCCAGAAATTATCCAAACGATGCCGGCAAACGATACCGGCAAACGATACCGGCAAACGATACCGGCAAACGATACCGGCAGCCGAGCTGGACAAAGCCTTTCAAGAAGCAGAAGTACGAAATGTGTTGTTCAACCTAAACTGAAGGTCAGCTCCAGGACCCGACGGAATAACGCACAAAATGCTTCGCAATCTCGATGATAAATCGATAAAGATTATCACTGAGAAGGTGAACTGCATTTGGGAGTCTGGGGTCTTCCCTGACAATGGAAGATAGCTTCAGTGATTCTCATCCCGAAACCAGGCCGCATCCCAGGTATAGAAAACTTACGGCCCATATCCCTCACATCCTATCTTGGGAAGATAGTTGAGCATGTGATCAATGACAGAATCTCTAAACACATAGAGGACGAGGGGTTGATCCCCAGTAACATGTTTGGCTTTATACCACACCTATATACGCAGGACGTCATGCTGCTACTTAAGCATAATGTATTAGAACGGGACACTAGAAACATCAGGGCTGTTCTGGGGCTTGACCTCGAAAAGGCCTTTGACAACGTAGCCCACCATCACATTCTGGACTCCATCTCATGCCTCATCCTCGGAGAGAAGTTTCATGGCTTTGTTAGCTCCTTCCTTAAAGATAGGAAGGCCACCATCAAATTCGGGTATCTCAAATCGGAGCTTCACGAGCTTGGTCCCGTTGACACGCCACAGGGGTCGGTTGCTTCACGACTTCTTTTCAATATTGCCATGTGCGAGCTCACGACCGAGCTAGAACATCTTGGCGGTATCGGAAGAGCTATTTACGGTGAGGACATCACCGTCTGGTGCACTGGCGGTTCTGACGGACAAGTCGAACGACCTCTACAGGAGTCAGTCGACTGCGTTGTTACTCCCATACAGGAAATTGGACTCAAACTCTCGAGGTCCAAATCTGAGCTCCTCCTGCATCACCCCACTAAAAGAAGAGATGGATATCAGACTACACACGGCAACTGGGCAAACGATCCCCAGGGTTTGACTCTATCCGGGTTTTAGGCATGATAATCAAGGCCAACGGGCACAACGGTCCCACAATCAACAGACTCACCTCGCATGCGGAGGGAGTAATTAGACTAATCTCCAGGGTATCCAACAATAGAGGAGAGCTTAAAGAAGACAACCTCCGCAGGATTTACCCCGCGTTCCTAATGAGTCATGTAAACTACGTCGCACCTACGCACAAATGGCACGTTTACGAGAGAACCAAACTAAACCCGCTCATCATCAGGCTCATCAGCGCTCATCAGCGTATCGTATCGACACGCTCATCGGCGTATCGTCGTCGTTGGACATCACCCAACAGAACGTGTCAACCGCCGCGGTGGCTCAGTCAGCTAAGGCGTTGCGCTGCTGAGCACGAGACCGCGGGATCGAATCCCGGCCGCGGCGGCCGCATTTCGATGGAGGCGAAATGCAAAAATGCCCGTGTGCTTGCGTTGTAGTGCACGTTAAAGAACCCCAGGTGGTCAAAATTAATCCGGAGCTCTCCACTACGGCGTGCCTCATAATCCGAACTGGTTTTGGCCCATAAAATCCCAGAAAGAAGAAGAACAGAACGCGTCTATTACGAACGTCCCAGTTGAGAAACTCGCGTTGAAACCTGGCCGTCGCACCGGGGAAGTTGGCGCTAGCGTTGCCGAGGCGTGCACCGCCGTTGTGGGGTTCCTGGAGGGCAAGGCGACGCTGACGTTTGGCCTCAAGATCGCGCTCCTGCAACATCGCGCCCACTAGCGGATGGCCCACGAAGCGCACCTTACGCGCCCCTCCGCCGCATGACGTGAGAGCATGTAACGAGCGCCGGCGCGCAGCTGGCGCGCGCGAGCGAGTGACGAAGCAGGTGCGCGACGGGAGAGGAGAAGCGAGAAAGGAGGCAGTGACGTGACCACTCCGCTTTGTTAGGCAGGCGTTCACTCAGTTTCAGGTGTTGTGTAGCTCTAATTAGCTTTTTATTTTAATTGGTAATGAGCGGGTACCCCTGGTTTAAGTGCGCTGTCACTGATGACGTCACTAGGAGTTTCACGGGAGCCTGTACGGCAATTAGACTTTGCCTAATTGTTTCTAATTATTCCTGACACTTTATTAGCTCTTTACTAAACCTTTGCTCTGATGTGATATTTATCATCACCCATAAGTAGAACCATCGATGTCTACCTGTTTTTATATTTTTATGATTTATTTTTAATTTCGTCCGACCTCTGTGACCAACCGGAAGTCGGTCCCTAACCGAAAGTTGCTGCGCCAGAAACAAGAGTGCCACTTGGTGCTCGGGCCACTAAAGAAGTCGCAGTTTGACCCGAAAGGCGAAGCATCAATTGCGATACCAACTTAGTATAGAGCTACACGGAGTAAGAATAGTAGTTTTATCGGCTGCATCAACTTGGACACATTCGCTTACTAACTGAATTAACAAGCGTGGTGTCAGCGCGCACAAGCAAACATGAATAGATCACACTCGATGACCGCAGACAACCACTGTCAAAACGCTGGCGTGAGCAAGCGCGGTGGCAGCAGCGACCGAAGGTTCGTGCGGTCTATTGCTTCAACGGAAACTGAGTGGTGAAAGCACAGCGCATAGAAACGTAAGAGCCGTGTGGAGATCGCTTTTAAGATACGTTGCGCGCGACAGCCCGCAGCCGCGCAATGTACAAGTACGCAGTTGGTGGCAGAGTAGAAGCCGCGCTCCCTCCCTCCCGCGCTGCCTTCCGGCTTTCCTTCTTTCACGTCGGTCATTTGAGTCACCAGTTCACCCTTGCGCCCGGTCGCAAGATAGGCACTTGATGCCGCAGCTAAACATCGCCTCCCCTCCTATCCCCCCATGGCCTTTCGCGATGGAAGACGTCGTGTTTGCTCTCCGCCGTGCGTTCGCTCTCCGCGAAAGCGCGCGTCCCTCGCGCGCTTTCACTCGTACGTACAGCATACGGCGTGCTACGACGATTTTATCGCCGTTAGACTTTATACGAAACCTCACGGCGATGACGACGGCGACGGCAGAAATGAGCTTGGAGTGTCCATATAATTTCTATCGCAATAAACGAAGCGCATGATAGCACCACCAGTTCAGCGCTCGCAGACGACTGATCAAGAAACAAAACCCGCTTATCCCAACAGCGGTTCCAGGACGGGCTTGGAGTTTCCGGTGGCTGTAAGGTACGCGCCAGCATCTCTCGCTAGTAAGATGTGATCGCAAACGAATAGAAAAACAGGACTATTGCATTTTCCTTCCCTATTAAACAGTTCTGTGGTCAACATTTACTCTAGTCCATATTTTTTTTTTGGTATCTTGTGTGTTGGGGCTTCATTCTACAAGTGGAGCTGAATGATATGCCATTCTATGTCACGTCGAAGCGCGACACACTTTCATCACCACCGCTCGCTCTGTGAGCCAGATCGCGACGTGGCACGAGTGAGTCTCGAAAAAGGCTTGCAAACAATGTCGTTTCCTGATCGGTCGTCTGGGGGCGCGAAATAGTGGCGCTATCACAGAATGGAAGAAGAGGTAAAGAAGGTAGGCCACCATGTACAGGATAATTGAAAGTGTAGATAGACAACCAGACGTAATCAGAAAGAAAGTGAGAAAAACAGAGACAGCGAATTGGATGCGAAGAATGGAAACGAAAAGGACCATTGAGGTTTAGAAGAATGAGAAAAATGAAATTAGAAAAGAAAATCTGTCCGATAATACGAAGGGAAGTGCCTGGCTATTTGACGCTCGAGCTGGTTGCCTAAGGACAAAAGCGTACTGGATGAAAATATTCGCAATTAGATGAGGTATGTGTATGCTGCCGCAAAAATCCGGAGACCACTCACCACATCGTAGTGGAATGCGAAGGGATTCACCCAGCGAGACCAATCCGTAACGTACAACTTCCAGAAGCGATTGGATTTAATGTGGACGGAAGCGTCAACCGGTCAGCAGTCAAGATAAGCAAGAGAGGTTCAGAGTATTGGTGGAAAAAAAGCAGGGAAGAGACTGATACGACCGGATCGATTATAGGCATAGGCAGCGGTACAAGGTAGACAGAGAAGATTAAAGAGATGTATACAAGAATGCTAGAAAGAAAAGCATTTATAGCATACTTGAGTAAGTCAAGCAAGCTAGGTGACGATTTGTTCCCGCCCCGTTTCAAGGGGGATGCCAATAAATCATCATCATCATATCACACGGCAGTTTTTGTATTTCGCGGGCTTTCTTTAAGGGAACTACAGGAAGCTCTATCAATGGCACTTAGCTCCAAACACTTCAGTCGGCTATATTTGAATGTGATCTACAACTTTCATATTGCCAGTTTCTTGCTGAAAGCAATATTTTAAAAATGTGGGCAGCTTCACACTAGTGGTGCGAAGTCTGAGCAAACAGCAAAGCTGGTGGCCCTTCCCTAGCTTTAACTTGGCTTTTCATTAGCTTTAACTTGGTTCTCTCTTAGCTCTAACTTGGTTCTCTGCTAGCTTTAACTTGGCGTTTCCATTATCTTAGCGTTTCTAGGCTTTAGGTGGCGGTACTGGGGAAACTCCGGATCGGTGCGAAGTCTTCGGAGTCGCTCTCGAATGGCAGCGCGGCGCTTTTCGCACCGCTCCTCCTCTTCTTCGTGCATGACGATCTTCTTCGGACGACCCATGTGCTCGGCGCAAACTCAAGAGGCAAAGTGTGTCTCCGCGCCTCGGCGACGCGGAGCTATTGACTCTGGCGTGACGTCATTGCCTAGCTTCGCCCCTGCGCGGCTGCGGGGAGAAACTAAACAGAGCTACGCCGGAGGAGCGAGCGGCGCCGCTGCGGATGTTAGGCAAGACGTCGCTAGGTGACGCTGTGGCGGGGCGAGGAGGTGGCGCTCCGTTACTAGGCGACACCCATGACGTCATCGCCAGGCGGATGAGTTTCTCTGCGTACACCACCGGACTACCTCCAGCTTAAACAGCTGCGCTGTGAAAAAAACATCTGTGGTAATGAATGTATAAGCCCTCACAAACATGACACTGACAAACTTAGATCTTTCAGAAGTTTAATACCATCGTCATCACGCTGAATGAATGGCTGAATGAGGCGTTCATTTATACAAGGATGGTTCCATGTTAAGTTACGTTAATGGAATGAAAAATTCTACGCGACAAGCTCTTCGACATCGCAATTGTTCGGTTCGCGCTGCACTTCATTGGGATAGAAATATCGCATTCAATCAGCAACAACTCCCCTTTCCCCGCTCCCCCCTCCTTCCCACCTGTACAGGCTTGTTTATTACCGGGAGGGCTCCGAAGGTTTTCTTCTGCGAGACAAAGTCACTTTCTTCGTACTTCGTTTCGTCGAGAAAAAATGACAACTACGTCACTTCACGGCTTAGAACGTACACAAAATCCTGCTTATTCAAACTGCGCACGCGGCCCGCACCCTGTTTGCGGTGCGAACAACTGCGACGACACAGCGCGAGGAAACTGACTCGGAACGTCCTGTTCATGAAGCAGTATGTGATGGGATTGCAGCAGGAGGAGGCGTACGCCAGCAGCTGCAGGAAGCAGATGCCTCGATAGCCGAGCCCGTAGTACACGGCTTCCGGTCGGAACAGCGACACCGTGTTGAGCACGTACAGTGGCGTCCAGCAGACGAAGAACTCGACCACCACCACGAAAAGCATGCGGATGATGCGCTGCTTGGTGGCCAGCGACCGGTCGGGGTCCCGCTGGTGCCATCGGATGGTGGCGCCCCGATGTAGTCGCAGCGACGTGCCAGGCTCGGGCTGAGACGGGTGCACGGCCGCGAACGGTGAGCCTGCGAACGCCGCGGTGTTCAGTGCTGGCCTTCTTAGCGCGCAACAGCTTGTGCGACAGTTGTAGTTGTAATTGTAGACGCAATAAAGCGGCGAACTTTGTGCTGCCCCGAAGCATTATTCATGCGCTAAAACGATGCACGCCACCTACAGAACGACCGTCTATCCGAGATTCACTTCGATGGGAACAGATTCAGTAAGTACTGAGTAACTCAAGTGCATCAAGCGAATGAACACAGATATAACAATATCTACCGACTCGACGTTTTTCAAACATCTAAATTGTCTTTTCTCATTGCGTTTCGTTCTTCTCAATTGTTGGGCAAGAAAGCTTATGGCAGAATTTCGTGGCAGAATTATGGCAAACATTCGCGCTGCTTGTAAAACCCACCCATAACGCTCCGGTGCACTTGCTTGCGTAATTCATTGCAAAGACCGTAATTAACCCACACACTTTGAACTGTGTGTACACATTACTCACAACGTGCATCTTAATTTCGTCAAACATAAACAAGTGGGCTTGTATATTTTATCGAGGGACACCAGAGTACAACCCTCGTATCGAGCGCAGAAATACCGAAATAACTAAGGTTCCCTAATTATATCGAATGCATCTGTTGAAACCAGAAACATGAAATTTTTGCCACGCAGTGCACTTAGCATTCCGCTTATCTTTACTAAATTTGAAGTTGGTGTCTTGTGCAGTTGCTGCGTGACCCTGCGAAACATCGCGGACAACGGTAGCGTGACACTCTAGAATGCTTGAATAAGTAACTTTCTACAAAGGCTATTTTAAATAACCTATACACAGGCGAAACGTTTATCGTTCATCACTCACCACATGTTACCTATTTAGACGAAATATAAACACCGTTCCTCGCATAGTTAAACGAGGAGACCGAGGAAAAGAAAATACATGCCATGTACAATGCATACAATTTGGGTGAAGACGAGTGTTCAGCAGTTCAATTACCCATAGAATGGCCCCTATTTTCTTAATATCTTAAAATACGAATTTTCTGCCGTTTTTGGTTCTTTCAGGCAAGCGTATAAACGTTTGAAGCGTTTCATATAACGCTTCTAAACGGGCCGAAAGCAAGGGTTTGCAGTTTCATTTAATTCATAATTGGCACACACACACTGATGAGGTGCGCAGTTTTTTCAGAAACTTGTGAGAACAGGCATATAAAGTTTTCGAGCGCTTTTGTAGTCGCATTATATTCTGGGGTTTTACGGGCCAAAACCACGATATGATTATGAGGCACAGTGTAGTGAGGGACTCCTGATTAATTTTGACCACCGGGGCTTCTTTAATGTGCACTCAATGCACGGTATACTAGCGGTTTTGCATTTTGCCGCCATCAAAATGCGTCCGCCGTGGCCGGGATTTGATCCCGCACCCTTGGGCTTTGCAGTGCAATGCCGAAGCCACTACAGTACTACTGCGTGTTATAGCCACTTTAATAGCTTCGCTGTAAAATAATAGAATAGCTGAAATAGTAAGCTTTGGCACGCGATGGATGAAACAGCACCAGAATTTGCGCTTGAAATATTACGCGGTCGAGGCTCTGCTGAGAATGCATATCTAAGCAAAGCTGATAATGTGTTGTTCGTATAACGTTTGCGTGTACAAGTACTGTTGGCTGGATGGATCGTTGTCTCTTGTGTTGAAGAACAGGCGCACGTACCGTTCTTGACCGGTGAGCCAGTGGCCGCTTCGGTCTGCTGCTGCTGCATGGCCGAGCGCAGGGTGGCCGCGATGCGCGCGTACGTGGCCACCATGATGAGCAGTGGCAGCACCAGCAGCAGCACGTCCAGGAAGAGCGTGAACAGCCTTTCGTACAGCAGTTCTCCCCAGTCCTCTCGACACTTCATCTTGGCTGCACGTAGCACAAAGGCGGTCGAACAGCAATGAGGACACAGAGCTTTAGATGCGCAGTAATGCACACGAGATGCCGGGGACTCTTTATATTAATAGAGAAATGAAATTCGTGGCCTTTTCACTTGAATATCGGTAACCTACATTTGTGAATGACATTGTTTGTCTACGTTGCAAAATTATGGACGGCGAAAAGTGCGTGCCACTTGACTCAAGAGCAACATTTTGTCAGCAGCGGAAAGAGCAAAGGAAGGGTTGAAGAAGAGTTAAGGAGATGCATGCGCTGCTTTGGTAACATAGCAATTATTAAACAGCCGTAGTAGCACCTCTATACAGTCGTGACATCATCCTCAGAATAAAAAGTCTCTTATAGCTTCTGCAAATTCATTACAGATAATGTCCTCTTTGCAACGAGGTGCTTTCAAGCGCGGTGTCGAGGTGATAATGAACAAAAAAAAAAATCGCCATTCTCTTTCTTCGAATGTTGTTTGCACACTTCATAGTATCATGAATTGTTAAAGTTGTTTTATATATGATTCATTTTCTTTGCGCACCAGGCGCAAGCGAGAAATAGCAGAAAGAGTACCATTGTTTGGCTGTGTGAAGACTTAATTTAGAGTTCATGAAGTGGTCCATTGATGTTATGTCAGCTCCATGGACAGGGGACCGACAATACTCCTGTGCTTAATTCGTAGCTATAGCGAAAAGTTATGGTGCACATGTCTGGTCAACAACGTCTATCTGATAGTTGCGTGAGACACATTCAATTAAACGCACGATCCTACGAAAAAAAAAAGAGAGAGAACAGTGGACTTCAGCGATTCTTTCGTCTTTGAACTCATTTACAGCGACAGCAGCCCTCCATCAGAGTGGACGCCACGACCTTGTATACATTCTTGCTCGTTCCACAAATTGCGCTAATGTACTATGAAGCAGTGATCAAGAAGCGAGCGGTTATGTAGGCTGGTTGGGGGGGGGGGGGGGAGGGGGAGATGTCTGATGTGCGATGAGTAACGGAACGCGGAGGCAGTTTCCAGCGCCGTTCAAGACAAAGGTTGTAGACTTAACCGAAGAGAACGGCAACATGGCCGCTCAGCGCCCGTTTGACGTTCCTGAACAAAAAAAAGCGCCCGATACTGGCAGCATCAGAAAGGAAAACTGTCGGCATGCAGCCTACGTGAAATGTCATTTCGTGGGAGCCGTGCAGTGCATCCGCAGCATGAATACACACTTGCGGACTTGTGCGGAAGCTTTGTGCGCGCTCGCTACCGGTGAGTGTGCCATTGTGAAAATGTTTTTCTTTTTCACACGCGTTACTGCGTGAAAAAGAAATTGCATCTTCACAGTGATCTTCTTTTCTCCATTTCTCACTTCAAGTTAAAGGGTTGACTTATATCGCCACTCGACCTATATTCCGGTTTATACGATACAAGTCGAGACAATAGCCGCGTTTACATGAATGCGACAAGCGGTGCATCGCGACGCATTTCTAGAGCATCGCATCCGCGTATACGGCGGCAATGCAGTGAGAAGGCGAATGGCATTAATGCGCCAGGAGAGGATAGATCGAGACGGGTAAGTCGACTCACTCGGTGCACGTAAACGCTGGCGTGTCGCATCGAGGGAGAGAAGGAAAGTGAGATGGCTGCCGGCATGTGCACTCCTCCATTTATCTGCTAAACGCACAGGTTCCGGCTTGTCTCCGACAGCGGGGGATGCACCACATGTAAAAGCTGTATATATTGTAAAGGGGGTTTATTTGGGTCGTAGAGCGGCAGCGAGAAACGCAGCACCAGCAGGACGGGCGTAGCCAGAGAGCGAACTGGGTACGAGCCACACGATGGCAACGGGGCTGTTCAGCATGCCGATCTTCTTCCTCACAATATATATATATATATATATATATATATATATATATATATATTGTGACGTCTCGGTTGGAACGACGTTTATTAGGCCGGGAGCTCGTCAGCGAACCAGCGCAGCACACAGGCGATGATGATGATGACATATATAGGCGAAGAGGAGGATAGGTAAATGCGAGGATGATGAAGATTAACAGAC